>NW_011499977.1:281880-301192 GCF_000495115.2 Populus euphratica | reverse complement strand
ATATATATATATATCAAGCAGCATGTTGTAAAATGAAGGGAAAAGGTAGGAATTTTGGGCAAATTAAAGAGAGAAAATCCATTCTTGAGCAATAAATCACAAACTTAAATGATTCAAAATTAATGGGAATGACAGGAAAATGTCGATTATTGAAAAGCAGTACTGATCTCCATCCATCTTAGTCACCAGTACCATGCATTGCAAACTCCACAAAATCATAGTAAAAAAAAAAAAAAAAAAACACGGAAAGGGACCAGAAATATATTTCTGCACCCAGGCCAGGCCCCAGCTTACATAACTCATGAATATATTATTGCACCAAACGCACAGCTGACTGCAAGAAGCAAGGCGTTGTTAAGCAGAAAAAGCAGAGCTGGAGCACCAGAAATATCCTTAGGAGCAGTAGGGCTCTCTGCATCGGGTGCTGCTTTCCTAGGCTTTCCCAGTGCTGGCTCAGGAGCAGGGGCTGGAGGCTTAGGAGTAAATATGTCCAAAGGAAATAGTACCTTATCAAGTTGGTAAATAGCAAGCTGGCTGTCAGTGTATACAGTGCCTGATATGCTTGTATTTGTCAGCCCTGAACTTATATTCACGAAATTCCCGGTGGTGGTGACATTTAGTGTCACCCTGGGACCTGTCCCTGCCTGTGTCCTTACAGGGTTACTCACAGTCTGAAATTGGGAAGTTGATATAAATGCAGGCAGCACGTGAAACTTCACCAACTCAGTCTTGTCTTCATCGCTTAAAGAGTTGAGAAAGCCTGCTTTGAGGCTCGAAAATGCGTTGTCAGTTGGTGCCAGGATTGTTATTCCATTGTTCGTGTTGTTCAGCTCCTTGTTTAACTCGGTGTCTTCTGTCGTAGCTTGCATTAGGCGGGCGAAGACTGTGAAGTGGCCAGCCTTCTGCAAGATTTTATTGATGTCAACGGGGCCAGGTGATGTAGCTACCTGTGCAGAAGGTGCCTGTGAAGAGTCTGCAGGCGGTGCCTTCACTGGTGTCTTAGGGGGTGCCATAGCTGGGGCCGCGGCAGGTGACTGGCACAACGTTATTGTACAATGGAGGAAGAAAAAGATAAGAGACAATGCTAGGATGAAAGATTGTGGCCTCATCTTGAAGTAGCTAGGAGTGCTGTTTTGTTGCAGTGGCGGCCTATACTCTTGATGTTCTTGAATGGAGTTGTGCTTGCAGAAGTGTTGGGTGTACTGATATGATTATGAGGAGGACAGATAGGGTTTTTATAGCGGTCCGGCGAAGAGAGGATCAAGTTAGGTGCCATGAACAGTATTAGTTACACGAACACAGTGACTAGTTTCCTCAATCATCTTTTTGGGAAAGGTGGAGGGTATCAGCTATCAACTATCAAGTGGAGAGAGCGAGAGAGAGAACAAGATACTAGCTAGCATCTTGTTCTTGTAGTTAGCATGGCAAATCAGGAAAACTAGGAGGATACTTCAAGTGGGTGTACTTTATTGTTCGTGAATTTAGATCGAGAATGTCCGCGTAAAACAGCTACCATACCTGTATCACTCACTTAAACTTTCTCAGTTGTATCCTTTCTGCCGATTTGTTTGGATTCTCCTCGAGATTGTGTTTTAAATTTTTTTTTGGGTAGAAATACATTAAAATAAAAATTTATTTTTAATATTATTATAACAATAACAATGATATAAATACAAGAATTATAGCTATATCATTAGTGTAGTTTTTTAGCCGTGAGTGTTGGAGAGTTTGTGTCTTAAAATGTTTTTTTATTTAAAATATATTAAAATAATTATTTTTAAAGCAGAACATGCTTGTGATTAGCTAGCTGAAGAAAGTAGATAATTAACTTTATTTTAGCTAATCAACAATTTGCTTGCTAAAAAGGGATATTTCACTTCCCTTGACACATGGACATTTGATCTCCGAGTATTCCTTCGTAAGAGCTTACCGAGGGATGCTTGAGGTTCCTTTTTTATGATTTATTTTTATAATAAGCTAGTATATGATTTTATAAGAATAAAAGGCATAGAAACAAAAGAGGAAAAAACCTTTAACAAAAATGTATTTTGAAATAACAACAACAATAATATAGATTTGATGAATAGTTGATTTCACCTTAATATCAATGCTATATATTATATATTTGAGATTGAATTTTGATCTAATCAAGTTTTATTATAGTTATAATTAGTGAATTTTGATTGAATCAAGTTTTATCATAGTTATAATTAGATTATTAACTTGCACTGTGTTGTGAGATAGATTAATTTTTTAATATACAAAAAATATTCAAGTATTGCTAATTTGTTTTCTAAAAAATAATAACTATAGACTTAAAATATGATTTATATTAGATGAAATTGGTTTTAAATATCAATATAGTGATATATTGGATGATATTATTTTTAAAAAAATAATGAGATGATAAAATATGAATTCAATCGAGTTAACTTGTTAAATCCACAATACAAATTATAAAAATATGATAACCCTATAAAAAAAATTAAAATTAATAATAAAATCTAATTCTCAATTAACCCAATAATAAATGATGAAATTGAAACAAAAATATTAAATTAAAAATAAAAAAAATACTTAAATCAACTCGGATTAACCTGTCAAATCTGCAATTCAGATAATGAGATCAAGATAACCTTATAAAAAAATTAAAAAAAAATATGAAATTTAATTTCAAGCCAACTCAATATTAAAAGATAAAATAAAAAAATCAATTAAAAAAAGACAAGAGAAAACCTAAATCAATTCTAACTAACCTGTTAAACTCGCTATCTACATCATGAAACCCATATAATTTTATAAAAAAAATAAAAATTATAAAATTCCATTTCTAACCAATCCAATATTAAAAATTAAAATTGAAAAAGAAAAATGTTAAATGTTAAATGTTAAATTCATTAAACTAGGTTAATTTTATAGAAAACAAATTAAAAAAAATAGAAGGTCAATTACTAAACGATATAATATTAAAGAATGAAATTAAAAAAAAAATAAATTGAAAAAATAAAGTTGTTATAGAGTGAAATTGAAAAATAAATTCAATTAAAAAATGATAAAAAAATAAATTGAGTCAACTTATCTAACCCATGATATGAGTTATGAAATCAAAATTAGCCTAAAAAATAAATATTTTTTTTAAATGATAAAAAATAAACAAAGTTAATTTGAATCAACCTACTAAACCTGTAACCCAAATCATGAGATCAAGATAACTTCGTAGAAAGCAAAAAAATAAAAATATAAAAACTCAATTTTCGACTAACTTAATGTTAAAGAATGAAATAAAAAAAATCAATTAGAGATAGCAAAAAAAAAATTGAATTAACCTGTTAAACTCATAACTTAGATCATAAGATCACGTTAAATTAATAAAAAACAGATTTTTTTAATCCGTATTTTCAACAAGGTCATGTTTGTTTCCTGAAAAGTGGTTTTTAAAAAATCACTTTCCAAACTTTCTTGTATTTGTTTCTATTAGAAAAGTTAGTCAACTAAAAACACTTTCCAGCAAAAAAAAATTTATCCTGGTTTTCAGGAAAGTATTTTCATGAAAAATTTAGGCGGAAATACTTTTTGGAAATTGTAAAAAATTTAAAAATATCATATCATTCTCATTCTCATTTTCATTCAACTTTTTAATTTCATTTTCATTCTCATTTTCATTCAACTTTTTAATTTGTAAGATTTATTCCTTATTATTTTAATAAACTTAAAAAAAATAAAACATTAATAAGTTATTTTTCAACTCATTTTTCATGATATAACTAAATACTGAAAAGTATTTTCTAATTTATTTTTCATTACACTACCAAATATCAGAAAATAATTAATTTTTTTAAAAAAACTACTTTCCAGCAAACAAATAGGTTCAAATCTAATATTGAAAGTTAAAATAAAAAAATTATGAGGCATTCTTCTCAAAAACAAATTAATAGTAAATAATAAAATTAAAAAAAATTACTAATGAAAGTTAAAATAAAAAAATTATGAAGCATTCTTCTCAAAAAAAAAATTAATATTAAATAATAAAATTAAAAAAAATTACTAAAAAGTGAAATTGACCAATATAAAAAAACAAAGTAAAAAACAAAAAAAAAAACAAAAAACACCATTAATTCAGCCAAAACCTTTAATGTTTTGTTAATATCCAATATAACCCATAACGTGGACCCAAGGCCTAGATTGAACAAGAACCCACGAGTAGTCATGTCCATTAAGTTATTTTTAATAAAATAACTCTGTTTTGTACAACTTAATTTTTTAAAAAGCTAAATCATTATTTCGAATAAAAGTAATTTTTTTAATTCATTGTACACATCTCACGAGAGCTACATATCACTGAGTGATCCATCATATCAACTCCCCAAGTGGTTCAATAACTAGAAAATCCTCCACTACTGACCCGCCAAACTAAATTGAATTTAATAATTATAACTTTAATAATATCTATATTTTATTTATTATTAAATTTTGAATATCCTTGCCAAACCCAAACATTAACTATTTTTTTTAAAATTCTGATTAATGTGGCATCACAGGATAAAAACAGTTAAAATAAAAGAAATATATCTCATATTTCCTGTTTTATTTTGAAAAGTCGTAAATTCACTTATAAATTATTTTAAAAACAAATTTATTTGATATCTTTTTTTTAATCCCTCAAACTAAATATGTTTTTATTCAATTTGTATATTCCTCCTGTAAATACTAACTAAACACAACCTAAATGTTAATTTGAATGCATATTCATTAAATTCAAATGAAATTGGGATCCCTAGACTAAGTTTGTCAGGCTACAACTTAATGACCAATCCCCCCACAGCACAAACATCTAAGCAAATGCTAAACATCTAGTAGTGCGAAAAAGAACAACTCCTTTCCGAACTAGTAGTGCAAAATATACTGTGAAGCTATCCTGCATTCGAAGAATCACTCATTTACAGCCTTCTATAAACTATCTGCCGTAAGATGATTGGGATGCAACTGTGAAAGCATGGGGAACAAAGAATGAACCCCACACAAAATACATAAGAACGCGAGGCATAATGCTTCATGGATCAAACACGAGAAGTTTCCGGTTATGGCCCCCAGTTAGAGGGAATGCAACCAGCTCCCATTACCACAAGCGCACAGACTTCAAAATGCCCTCTTAGATTTACATCCCATCAAATTTATTGAGAAGCAATGCCTAGACAATCATATTACCAACTGATAACAACTCAAGGGCTATGAAATGAGCATGATTACGCAAGCAACTCAAGACCAAAGAAAACTTCTAGGATTATCATCTCCATTCCCATGGCTTAACCTTGCCCTGTCATGGCCAGTTTTCTGTCTGCCAAAGCATCCTTCGCATTTAATTTCTCAGGAACAAAATCTAGATGCGCAAAATAAGTTATACCAGGCAGCATAGCATAGTCAATACAGGTAAAGTTTATGCTTGCCATTAAAAATGAGAAAGAATGGACAGAACATGAGTAAAAGGTACCTGAAAGGAAGTCAAATCTCCTCCTTTTACTAACAACTGTTGCTGAAACAAAAAAGAAAACAGCATTTCTATTAAACTCGGGAACATTATTTAGCAAGGCATTGTATAGTGATTCTACTGTCTCCTGCTTGCTAATTATGTGAGCTATCATATAGTTTCCAGAGGCTGATATAGTTTAAAACATGAAATTAATTTGATTTGGCAGTGAGCATAAAACATAAAAACAACCAGCTTGTCATAGCTGTAAACAGCTAAATACAAGTGAGAGATAAAATAAATGGGACATCATATGCAATAAATTTCGCTACATTAGGTTTTTTTCATCCAAAAGAGAGAAAGAAAACAAAAGGAGAATCTATGAAATATCAAGTAGGATAAAGGGTACTAGATTCTACAGTTGAAAATGTTGACATAGCAAAATAAATAAAAAAATACTGAGAAATCCCAAATTCACAACAAGAAAAGAGCTCAATTTCTAGCTTTCAAATGAAAATTTATCAAAATTAGTGTAAAGCAGTGATCACACAGAGCAATGTTACAGTTACAGTAACTGCAAACTTAGTAGAAAAGAGAGGTTAATATGGAGAGAAAGAAAGAAAGAGAGATTACATAGGTGCTTGTAAGCAAGAGACTTCTTACGATCCTGAACTGTATAATCATATGCTTCGTCACTAAATTGCTCCAGAAACTTCTCCTGCTCAGAACCAACCATAGCATACACAGTAAGACACATGCTGATGCAATAATAAAGCCTAAATTACGACAGTTGGGGCATAATTCTCAAATAAATAAAACCCCTTAAGCTCCTTAACCCTAACATTTGCGTTGATAGAAGAAAACAAAATGAAAGAGAAAGTACCGTGGCTTTGTTTACTAAGAAAACGACATCCTGATTCAATAGCGACTCAGTATCTTCGCTATTAATAATCCTCTTTATCCTGGCCATCGGAAACCAACACGCCGTCCCATCCTCGTCTCCTTCTCCATCGAAGTCATCATCTTTTCCTTTTCTTTTAGCATTATTAGCACTCTTGATTTTAGAGCTCTTCATGCTTCGATTCTTGATTCCGCTCTTCGTTTCATCATCCTCTCCCTCGATTTCTATTATTTCCTGTGAATCGCTGCTGCTGCTGGAGGATGAGAGTAATAAGACAACAGGTTCTCTTGGTGAAATATTGCTTGTCTTGCTCTTGCTTTTCTTGTTCTCTTGCTTTGATTTTGTGATGACGACGACTTCTTTGCTGCTACTCTTTTTCTTCTTCATTTCTCTTTTGGATTTCGCCACTCTCTTCATCTCTCTCCAACAGTAGGTACTGGCGACCGATGGCTACTTCCAAGGATTACTAGTGGTTTTGGGCCTTCGGCTGCGATTGGCTGGACTTGTCTCCCTACTTATGGGAAGCGTAACCGTTAAATGATTTACTTTTTTTTTTTTTAATTTACTATTTCCCCTGGGCTTGCTTGGTAAGTATGTTATCCACTTCGGAATTCACAACATGTTAATATTATTTTTTTAAAATATAAAAATGTATGCAGATTCTTCGGAATTCACAAGTTAATATTATTTTTTTAAAATATAAAAAATATTTTAAATCTAATAATTATATTAAATCTAAATAAATTAGATTTAGTTATTATATTAAACCCAAGATATCTTGATTTAATAGTCATACTAGAGTTAAAGAGTTGTAGGTCTTGGGCTATGTCATACCTAAGAGCCGTGGATCTGTGACCAAACATAGTTGTTAGTCCACACCTAGGTCTAACACCAATTGGGTCTACTGTGATACCTAAAATCAAGTAGTTTGAGTCTAGCATGTTTGTTAAACCCAAATAAACAACAAACAATATCATACCTAAGAGTTGTGGATCTGTGACCAAACATGGTTGTTAGCCCACACCTAGATCTAACACCAATTGAGTCTATTGTGATACCTAAAATCAAGTAGCTTGAGTCTAGCATATTTGTTAAACCCAAATAAACAACAAACAAACAAAGAACAATTATGCACTTTAGTTGTTAGGAAAGAGAAAAGAAAAGAAAAACATAAATAATCAATTATTAACAATAATACAACTATGATATGTTTACACAAGCTGCACCATATGGAAGATGGCACATCTAGGCATCTATCTAGAAAGAATAATTGCAAAACTTCCTCGTAGTTGAAATGATTACAAGAAGATATTGCATATTGCATAAGAACTTTTTATTGAATAGATTCAAAAACACTTGCGAATTATAGAGGAAACTAGAATAAATGTAAAGAAATTCACCAATGAACCTGCAATAAAGTGAATTACGTTAAAGTAAATCAGAATATTTATAATGTGATCTTAGCTACGACATCAAATGATCTACTAAGAGTATCCATTGGATATATTCTAAGGCATAAAATGAAATGGATTCAAGAGAAGTTTAGTTGGTTAAGTCAAGGTTTAAATCTTCCAATCTTGACCTTTTTTCTACTTCGCATGTCATATTTGAAGCTATATAAGGATTTTGAATTTGACTTTAATTATGTTAGAAACTAAATATTTTTATTTTTTTAATAATATATGACAGACCCACTAATTCATCTAACAGAAAAAGAACAAAATGTTTAAAGTTGGGCTTAACATCAACTAGCAAAGTACAAAAACATAAAAGACATTATTTCCTTAAGAGTTATAGATTTCATTCACTACAAGGAATCCTTACTACTTTTGATAACTTATGTGGTAGCTTATGACTTACTTATTTTACAAGGATTTCATATCAAACAAAAAGAATTAATTGGTTATAAACTAATTCTTATTTTACAAGGCTTATTCTAATAGTGTTAGTGTTTTAAGATAAGTTTTTATTGTGTCACACTCCAATTAAACATATTTTGGATTTCTTGGATTCGTTGTCAATCTTATTATGGGTTACATGACCACATGATCATGAGGTTCGTATTAATTCAAAAGAAGAATGCTGGAAAAAAAAAAGAACTTTCTAAGGCAACAAAAAACTTTAAAAATCTAAGCAACTCAAGCAATTGAAAGAAAGGAAAAGGCTGTTATAATTATGGCAATAAAAGGCACTAAGACATGAGTATGGGTTTTGAAAGAACTAAAAGTTAGAAGATCCTAGCAATGTTCAAAATTCAAATAATACAAATATGGTTGAACATGAAACTGAGTTGGTTTAATTGTTTTAAAAACTACATTGGAATAATAACTAAACATTATATGGTTACAAGTACCATGTCTAATGATTGATGGTGTGATTCTAGTGCAACCATTCATGCATGCAATAATAAAAATCATTTAAAAAATTTGCAAGTACCATGTCTAATGATTGGTGTGATTCTGGTGCAACCATTCATGTATGCAATAATAAAAATCATTTAAAAAATTATAATGTTGTGGAAGATGCACAAGATATTTTTATATGAAATTATCATACTATAAAGGTGATGAGAAAATGAAGTGTTAAACTAAATTTTACTTCTAGAAAGAAATTGTTGTTGGTTAATGTCTTACATGTACTATATATAAAGAAAATCTTGTATATATAAATTTTCTTTATAAGAAGGGCTTTGAGGTTGTTTTAAAGTTAGATAAGATTATTTTATCCAAAAATAGACTATTTTTTAGAAAGGGCTACTCATGTGATGAAATGTTCAAACTTAGTATTAATAATAAAGTTAATGTTTCTATTTATATGAATAAGTTATCTTTATCTTTATAGTATGATCGTTTGACATGTTTTAGTTTTAGATCATTAAAGTATATGGCTAAGCATAATTTAATTTCTTATAAAATTGAAGATAAAAGAACAAGTGAAATCTAAATTCAAGCAAAACTAACTAGAAAGGTTTTTTTTGAAGTTAAAAGAAATATAAATTTATTAGAACTTGTGCATTTTGATATATATGAATTGAATGACATCTTAACTAGGGGAGGGAATGTGTATTTTATAACTTTTATTGATGACTATTCAAAGTATGCTTATATTTATTTAATGAAACATAAAAATCAAGTCTTTCAAATGTTCAAGAATTATAAATTAGAAGTTAAAAACTAGAAGGGGATGAAAGTTAAAATTCTAAGTGATAGAAGTGGTGAGTATTTTTCTATAGAGTTTTCTTAATTTTATAAAGAAAATGGAATCATATATCAAACTAATACTCTATATACACCTCAGCAAAATGGTTTAGCGGGGAAAAAAAATAAATGTTGATATGCTTAACTTTATATTAGTAAATGTTATGTTGTCTACTAGTTTGGAGGGAGGGAGCTTTAGTCACTATTTGCCATATTCATAATACAATTCCTTTCAAAAAATTAAAAGTTTTTTTTAAACAAATTATGCAATAAAAGAAAACCTAACTTAAATTATCTTAGAGTTCGGAGTTACCTTGCTGACATGACTAAAAGATTAATATCTTCTTTCAAGTATAGGAATGTCAAAGTAATAAATAACTCGGCAAGACCGGGGTCAAACCACATGAAGATTAACTATATAAATTATAAATAATAACAACAACAACGATGATGATGATGATGATGAGGAGGAGGAGGAGGAGGAGGAGGACTTTGAGATGTGATATTGATGTGAGTATTAATCAATCATAAAAACAGTTGTCAATGTTAAAGGATCTACTAATGGTATTTCAAATAAGTATAATATAATTTTTTTTTCTTACTCAACTGGAAACCACACACAAAGGAGGTTTCAATTGGATGATTTGTCATTAATAACTCATTATAAATTACTAACATGATTATATTAATTATCTTATTTAAGTAACACCAAATTTTAAATATTATCAGGAATTCATGATGCTAACTTATATTAACAATAAATTAAGTTTCTTTTATAGCACAAGTGTAGGTTATATCATACAGTTGGCTATAAAAGTGTCAAGCATTGTTGTATCAAGTGTTATACAATATAAATCTAGATTAACCATTTAACAAGTAAGATATTAAGAATTAATAAGATAAAAATAATAAGACATGTTAATAGCAAGTTGTTTAGGATATAATCATTGAAGTCCATATTGAGTTTATATTATACTTATCCTAACACCTTTAGTGAAACCTTTTCATCTTGACATAATAAACTTAGCTAAATATAATGAAGAAGAGAAACATAAATAAACAAGAGGAGGAAATGAAAGGAATAAACATGAGATTAATGAAAGAAAAACTTAAATATTACAAAAATTTAAAGAAAGAGAGCAAGAATATGATTTTGATATGAAAACCAAGATGCCTAAATGCATGATAAATGTCTCTTTATATGCCAAAATTTAGTACTATTGATTTAATGATTAATTATTGAGTGGGTGACCATCTTTTAACTTCGTGACAATCTTTGTCTTTTTGTATGTTAAAAAGGTCATTGATAACATTAAAATTTGAAAGATAATCTTCATGAAAGTTTTGGAAAATTATCCAAAATTTAGTACTATTGATTTAATGATTAATTATTGAGTGGGTGACCACCTTTTAACTTCGTGACAATCTTTATCTTTTTGTATGTCAAAAAGGTCATTGATAATATCAAAATTTGAAAGATAATCTTCATGAAAATTTTGGAAAATTATCTCAGCTTTCCAACAAAATAAAAATGAAGTCATTTAGACTTCTAGAACTCGATATATAGGTTGAACACTAAACAAGGTATGAGCTGCAAGATAGATTGGACTTCTAAATGGTAGAAATGAGTCTTGAACTCTCATGAATGTTTTATGCCTATGTCTTAGCTTTCTAACCACATAAACTAAACTAAAATCCAAGATCTACAACTCTAGATATAATCCAATAAATAAACAATGTTCCAGTTTGAATTGAATCAGTATATATTTTCTAAGCTTAACCTTTTCTTTATCTTTTCACTTTTAATAGTTAATTACACCAATCAATCATTTGAATTGTGAGATATGCCTACATTTAAAATGAGTATTTATCATAAATTAAAAGTATCTTATATTATCAGACTTGTTATTATAAAAAATGCTTAAGTTAGGGAATTTAATGACACTTTAAGTGTAATATGATGATACAAAACCTTAATAAAAATGCACTTTTAAGTACTAATCACTTGTCTTTTATAGAGTTTTATATCCTAAAAGGATGAAATTAGAACCTAAAGCTTTAAAAGGGAATTTTGTTGGCTATGCTGAAAAGTTAAAAGCATATAGAATATTGGATTTGAGTTATAATGTAATCATAAAATTAAGAGATATTAAGTTATTGAATATAAATTTCAAATTGATTCCAATATAACTAGTGAATGAATTAATAAATCTGAAATTGAAATACAAATAATGTAGATTTTGATCCAAGTTCTAGAAATAAAAGAATAAAAATTGATCGTCCTATTGAACTAAAAAGAAATTAGTGTACTAGATGTCGTGGGATGCATAAGCACCTGCACGACGTTGTCCGACCACGGCGGAGGCTCTCTATTATACCTCCTGTGTGAGGTGTAATGTGTTGGGAATGTTTTTTTTTTATTTAATTATAAAATTATGATTAAAGTTCAGGAGTCGTCACCTAGTATTATAGTCACCAGGAACCTACGGTCTGCGAGAGTTTAGGTAAGGGACTGCTTGTGTAAGGGAAAGACGCATCACCTCAAGTGCACCCAACCTAAGGTAAGCTGCATTGTTATTTGATTGTTTTTTTCTACATCAGGTTTCTATTTATTAGTCTTTTCCAAGGCTCAAGGCAGATCTCTTTTCATGAGAGAGTCTCTATTTTATTAGGTTAAATATTAACCATTTTAAAGTCTGAATTTTAGCATCGTATTTTTACTCCTTATATCTTTAATACCTGATGGTGTGCTTTAATGTGTAATTTTACACCTCACAAATATCAAAGTCTACATTTGTATCTTAAAAAAAAGATTGGAAAAAGATTTTTGACATATTGGCCAAATCCTAGTGGATAATCATAAACTGGTTACAATATTTATTTTTAGATTTTTTAAAACATAAGAAAAATATGATCTTTTAATGAAAATATGCTTGAAATTGTTTTAGGATTTGATTGCATGTAAGAAAAAAAATATTACTTTTTTTTAAAGGGAAATTGATTTAAAAAATTTTGAGATTCTTTTTCAAAATGTTTTGATTCTTTTTGAAATATTTTAGAGAAAATTGGGTATTTTAATATTGGATTTGTATCTTACAGTGTAAGTATACAATCCAATATTGAACAAAATTGAAAAAAAACATTTGAGAAAATCACAATAATTTTTGAAAGGATTTTTTAATTTTTTTAGAAAAAATTTTTTTTATTGTCATTTATTATTTATTATTAAGGAATTAAATATTATCAAAGCATGTGAGTTGGGCCCAACACAGGCCCAAAAACAAGGGGGCTGATATCAACCTAAACTGTTTGGGCCGGACTCGACCCAAATATCCTTTTTCTTGTATTTTAGGGATGGGCTAGACCTGACCAGACCAACTGGGCTGAGTTAAGACAGGTCCAGCCCGATGCAGCTTAGTCACCGGCATTGCTAGTGACTAAGTTGCATGAAATAGTGCAACATGAATTATAATTCACGTTGCACTGTTCACGTACAACTATAACAGAAAAGAAAAGAGGAAGAAGAAGAGAGAAGGAAGCTTACCTGGCGTCGAGAGATCTGATGGCCTGATTGGTGGTGACATCGGCGACTGACTGTGGTCGTAGTTAGAAGAAGAAGAAGTAGAAGCCTGCAAAGGAGAAATGAAGCTCACGGTTGGAACTATTGGAGCGGCTAAGGAGTGAGTTACGGTCCTAGCTACATTTAGGAAAGGCAAAAGCTTCTGGACGAGGTGGTTGTTGCTGCTCTGATGCTCTTGGGTCACGGTGGTATAAAAGAAAAGTTTTATAGAAGAGAGAGAGAAGTGGTGCAACCACCACGTGAGATGGTTTAGCAGCTACTTAAGGTGGTGATGATGTTGAGAAGATAGGTGATGATGGTGGTTGTAGTGGCTAAAGGCCACGACGGAGAGAGAAAGAAGAGGAAGGGCTGGTTGCAGGAAAACTAAGCAGGGAAGGCTGGTTTTTAACGAACTTTATATTCAATTTTCTCCTCTCTCAAGCCATCAAATCCGCCTCTATTTATAGGAGGTGGAAGAGGACAATCTTATCTACACTAAAAAAAAAATTTAGCCCTTGATTCAGTTGGGAAAGATCCCAACCATTGGCTCAAAGTGTGCATCGTGAGATGTTAAATATGCAAAAAAAGATTATGTAAGTTGGCCTGTTTAAGCCGGCACCAACGTCGTCTCATTGCTATTCAGACTGAACTGTTTAGTTGGCATTGTAAAAAAACTGCAGGGGATCATTTTAGTGCATATTTTGTTAGATTTGATGGAGAAATGAAACATTAAATGCATATGAAAAATAGCCATCCAGGCAACATTCTCGGGCAAAATCGGGGAAGATAATGAAGAGTGTCGAACGACGTGTCGTTTGTTGTTTTGAAAAAAATAGTGTCTTTCGGATTGAATTATAGATTTTTAATGATTTTCAATTTAGTACTCTAACTTTTAATTGAATTCAATTAGGCCCTTGCGAAACTTCAACTTCAGCCTCGTACTTATGCAATTTAACCCCTAATTTACCATTAAACTTTCAATTTCTTCAATTTCACCCCCTAGTTTTTGTCAATTAAGCCCCTTAATTTTGGCACCTTTTGTAAATTGGTCCTTAGCTGCTAATTTTTTCAATTTAGCCCCTAATTGACCCAAAAACTTCAATTTTCTTGCAATTTGGCCTCTAATTTCAATCAATTAACTTTGTAAAAATTAAATTTGGTTTCTTAAAATTTTAATCTTCTTAATTAAACTAAAATTTGGTTCTCAAATTTAATTTTTCTCCAATTAAGCCCCAAATAAAATTAATTTGACCCATGTAAAGTATAATTAAGTCCTTACACTTAATTAAATCCTTCAATTTAACCCAAATTAATTCTTAAACATAATTAAAATTCAATTTGGCCCATGATTAAATCAAATTGATCTATTAAAAATTTAATTATGACCTTGAATTAATTTTTTGATACATATGTTATAATGACTCATATAACATCTATAAGAGCACTTTTAGTATTATCATCAATATATAATTTGTATCTACATCAAATAAATGTTAAGACAACTTTTCTAAATGGTGAATTAAATGATAAGGTTTATAGGGAACAACCATAGTCTACAAGTCGCAAGGCTTACTAGTCTACTTGAACAAGTCTTAAAAGACAAATCTGGAAAAGCAACATATATAGCTCAGTCTGAACCAATGCTTGTCAATCCCTTCACTCTATAAAATCTGGGGTCAAATGGTTTGTTATTTGATTTTCAACAAGCCATGCATTTCCAACCGATGTACCCTATGAGAACACCGTTAAACATTGATTCTATAGAAAATGAATCTAAAAAAGACAAGATGGTAAAAGAAGATGTTCTGAACAAATTCAATGCCCTAGAGGAAAGGATGATGGCATTTGAAGAAATTTTCCTATATGATTCTATAAAGGCTGCTGAGATGTGTTTGGTGCCTAACATTGTCATTCCCAAGAAGTTTAGAGTGCCAGAATTTATCAAATATACAGAAACTTAATGCCCTATAACTCATCTCAAAGCATACTGCAACAAAATGACTAAGGTGGTTGAAGATAAGAAACTACTAATTCATTTCTTTCAAAACAACTTGAGTGATGTTGCCCTCACTTGGTATATGCGGTTGGACAATGCCAAGGTTAAAAAATGGAAGGATTTAGTTGATGCCTTCATGAGGCAATATAAATTCGATATAGACGTAGGCCCTGATCGATTAAACTTGTAAGCTATAGAGAAGGACAACAAGGAGTCTATAAAAGAATACGCCCAAAGATAGAGTGAGGTAGCTACACAAGTTAACCCTCTCATGTTGGAAAAAGAGATGATCATTTTATTTTCCAACACCTTTAAAGCTCCATACCTTAAATACTTGATTAGAAGCTCTACACAACATTTCATTGACTTGGTTATTATAGTTGAGAGGATTGAACAAGTCATTGGGTTAGGTAAGATTGATGACCCTACTGAGAAGAACGGTTTCATTGAAAAAGGAAAGTACACTGAAGGTGGTTGCCAAGGCACTTATTGTTCCTATAGCTAATTTCTTCACACCGACTCTTAGAAATCAACTATCTTAAAGATAAAGCTATGGTGACAGTAGGTCGAGAATGGTCTACATATGACTTCAATAGACTATTGAAAAGATGCCCTCGTCAAAGAAAATGAATGATTGAAAGACTCCGAAAATTCCAATCAACAATGTTGGTATAAGTTCTTTGTTGTAAAACTTCTTCTCCAAAGTTTCAATGAAATAACGAGTTTGTCATTTAATCGTGTTTATAACCAAGCATTATTCATTTTTTTAAGAGAGTTTTCTTATAAGAACTCACAAATATACTTTTGAAGCCTTCTGTGATCTTATAGATGAAATTCATCTCCTTGACCAAAATCAGTGTCCCTATTGGATTTTTGAAAAATTGATCTGGCATTTTGATTTCAAAAATAATTTAATGTTTATTCAAAAATAATATTTTTGACATTCTACTTGTAAAATGACAAGTGAATCAAGCAACTTCATTATTAAGGTGACTAAATTATAAGTTAAAAAAATGAGAAAATGAATAAATACCCTTACCTCGTGACTCTTGAAACATGTGTTTTTAATATATGAATAATGGTGTGCAGTGAACTCGTTACTCATGAATCATGAATTGAATCTCTTTGTAAAGACCAAACCTTTACACTAGACGAGGTCAAAGTTTATTGATTTTAATTGCTTATGCTTGAAATAAGAAAATGTCATCTTTGTTATTCCTTTCACATTTTGAAATAAGTACATCCATTGTGATCTCTTTTTGAGCCTGAATAATTTTTCTTTCATAAAAAAATCTTGACTAGGATCATACCCCACACCAGGAGCAAGTAAAATTTCAATGATCAAAAAAGATAAAAAAGCCGTAAGAAAGCCAAAAAAAGCATAAGAGCTAAAAAAAACTTAAATGTTAGGGGGCATGCCCAAATCACTAGAGAAAAAAAAAATGATATCCAAGATAAAGTGAGTATGCCCTAGCAAATAAAAAAAACCAGCAAATCAAAAAAGAGCAAAAGAAAATATGAATGATGTTAACAGTCAAATTGCTGATGATGATCCTTAGTCTTTGAAACCCTAAAACACTCTTTGAGCCATATGAATCCTTTTCTTTCATGGCTAAAAACCATAGCTCACATTACATGCTTGTAGAAGTCCTTTCTAATCAAGCAAACAAGCAAACAACTTAGAACAATAAACAATGCTCTCAAAATGCAAATAATACTTTTTCATAAGATTCATGGCATTAAGAACAAACTATTTATTATTATTCATGCTGATAAAAATAAGTGTTAAAAAAATGACAAGTTCTTCTTGAACAAAACCTCGATCTTTTTCTTAAGCCCTTCACTTTGAAAACCTATAAAAATAAAGGGTCATCTCATGGTGTATTTTCATCGAAGACAACAACGCTAAACATAAGAGCAAGTCATCTTTTTTCCAAGAAAAAAATAATAGCCAAAGAGTTGTAAGATTTCAAAAGCAAATTGTTTTAAACTTACATCGAAACAATTTTTGTTTTCAAAATACAAGATCAAGATCAAGATTTCAATCTTTATTCTCTACCCATATTCCTTCACCAAAATAAAAAGAAAAGAAATGAGAGATTGATCTTTTAAAATCATTATTTGTCTAAGTTGTTGACATAGCATATTTAGGGGCAATGACTAATACAAGGGAGAAATATTGTGTTTACAAGGAAAAATTCTAGAAAAAGAGTTGGTAATTTCCTTCAGTAAGATAAAAAGGCATTTTGAAAGATAGTTTGATGCTTTTAGCAAGTGACAACAAATATTTTTAGTAGTGAGACGAGGAGTAATGAATGACCCTTTTAAATTATTTGACGAGATAGAAAATCTTTAGTAAGTAAGTGCGTCATGATGGGTACCATAAAGACTAAGTTATGTAAACAAATCTGGAAAAAGACTTATATAGGCCAACTCGAGTATGTTAGAAGCCAAGCAACAAAGATGGCTCAAATCAGATAGCAAAATCTCACCAACCAAACAACGAGAAGATTAAGAAGAAATGGGGGCCTATACTTCAAATCAGGTAAATATAAATGCATATCATTTAACTTTGAAATATTAAATAATACATTTTACAAATTTTACAAAAAAGATCTTGAATAGGATCCATTATAAGGAAGGCCACCTCAAAAAAGGCCAAAAATGAAAATGCTTTTGAAAATTTGTTATTTTTGAGAAATTTTTGAACTTGACAAGCCACCCATGAGAATTAGGCCACCTGAAAAAATCTCTGTATTTTTTCTCATCTCTTTTCGAGTGCACCTTCTAGCCCTCGACCATTAAAGGTAGTGCGTTTTTTACCTTATTTCCTTTTAAGTGCGCCTTCGAGCCCTTACCTCCTTCAAGCCCTCACCTCATTTCTTTCCGAATGCGCCTCCGAGGCCTCGACCATTAAAGGTAGTGCATTTCTTACCCTACCTCCTTTTGAGTGCGATTTCGAGCCCTCACCTTATTTCTTTTGAGTGTACCTTCAAGCCCTCGACCTGTAAAGGTAGTGTGTTTCCTACCCTACCTCCTTTTGAGTGGGCCTTTGAGCACTTATTTCCTTTTGAATGCATCTTCAAGCCCTTACTTCCTTCGAGTGTGTCTTCGAGCCCTTGACCTTTAAAGATAATGTGTTTCCTACCCTACCTCTTTTTTAGTGCTCCTTCAAGCCCTTATTTTCTTTTAAGTGCGCCTTCGAGCCCTGCACCATTAAAGATAATGCGTTTCTTACCTTGCCTTCTTTTGAGAGCGCCTTCGAGTCCTCGACCACTAAAGGTAGTGCGTTTCCTACCTTACCTCCTTTTGAGCGCCCCTTCAAGCCCTCATTTCCTTTCGAATGCGCCTGTGAGTCTTCAAACATTAAAGGTAATGTGTTTCCTACCCTACCTCCTTTTGAGTGCGCCTTCGAGCCATCACCTTATCTCTTTTGAGTGTACCTTCAAGCCCTCACCTT
Source organism: Populus euphratica (assembly GCF_000495115.2). Taxonomy (NCBI): domain Eukaryota; kingdom Viridiplantae; phylum Streptophyta; class Magnoliopsida; order Malpighiales; family Salicaceae; genus Populus; species Populus euphratica. The sequence goes on along the minus strand of NW_011499977.1, from coordinate 282,615 downwards.
ATTTTTTTTTTAGTCCCTTATTTCCTTTCGAATGCATCTTTGAGCCCTCGACCATTAAAGGTAGTGTGTTTCCTACCTACTTCCTTTTAAGTGTGCCTTTGAGCCCTCACCTTTTCTCTTTCAAGTACGCCTTCAAGCCCTCGACCATTAAAGGTAGTATGTTTCCTACCCTATCTCTTTTTAAGTATGCCTTCGAGCCCTAGACCATTAAAGGTAGTGTATTTTTACCCTCCCTCCTTTTGAGTCCGTCTTCGAGCCCTTATTTCCTTTCGAGTATGCCTTTGAGCCCTCAACCATTAAAGGTAGTGCCTTTCCTACCTTACCTCATTTTTAATGCGCCTTCAAGCCCTCACCTCATTTATTTTTGAGTGCATCTTTGAGCCTTCGATCATTAAAGGTAATGCGTTTCCTACCCTACCTCTTTTTTAGTGTACCTTCAAGCCCTCATTTCTTTTTGAGTGCGTCTTCGAGCCCTAGACCATTAAAGGTAATGCGTTTCCTACCCTACCTTCTTCTGAATGTGCCTTCGACCCTCACCTTATTTCTTTTCTAATGCGTTTTTAAGCCCTCGATCATTAAAGGTTGTGTGTTTCTGACCCTACCTCCTTTTGAGTGCGCCTTCGAGCCCTCATTTTCTTTTGAGTTACAACGAAGAGGTCTGAATCTATCCTACAGCTCAGACATTGTTCAGCCCATATCTAGAGTTCTAGAAGTCCAAATGACCTTAATTTTTTT
>NW_011499977.1:263647-281228 GCF_000495115.2 Populus euphratica | reverse complement strand
CAATTGAATAATAAGAGTTTATACTATAATTGTTTGATATACCATTAGTGGATCCTCTAACCTTGACATTTGTTGTTATCATTATTTAATCATTACATTAATCTTTTATCTCAAAGTTCTCATCAATTTTTTTTCTTTACTACTACTACTACTATTGTTGTTGTTATTGCTATATTATCGTTATATATAATTTATACAATTAACCTCCATGTGGTTTGACCTCGGTCTTGCCGGGTTATTTATTACTTTGACATTCCTGCACTTGAAAGAAAACATCAATTTTTTGGTCATGTCACTGAGCTTCACTCAATTCCTGGAGTTTCAATTGATGATGAATTTCATGACTTTGCTATGGAGCATTTGAGTTTAAAAAGGAAAAGAGAAATGTGGTCTAGTATGGGTGATCTTCAATAAAAGTTGAAATGGTTGCAGCGAATGTATGCACGAAGTAAACATGCTTAGCTCCATGGTATGATTTTATTTTCTTAACTGTTAATCAATTAACTATGTTCAAGTACTTAAGGTATTTATGCATGTTTATTTTGTTTTTGCAGAATAATGTGATGACAGTTTTGACAAGAGTAGTTTCCAGTTGCTGAAAATTGTTTAGTCATTATATTATTCCACATTTCATGTTGAGCCATATAGGTATATCCATTGTAGTAATTTTATTACTATTATTATATTTATTAAACTATTTTTTATGAGTTAACGGATTGTTGAGTTGCTTGTATCTTTTTTATTCGAATTATTATTGCAGAGATTAGACGTTGTTTCAAAACATATATTTTTTTAATTTTATGGATGTTGTGTTATTGTGTTGTTTCAAAATCGAGTTGGTCATTTTTTGTTGAGTGGTACTATCTTATACTAAAAAGAAATTGTGTGTCAAATCAGTGAAACTATTGAACACTCAACCAATAACTATCCAACTTTACCTTCTTTCAAGAAATGCCTCCATAAATAGGCTCATGCTTTAAACAATTTTCAAAGGCCAAATCATAACCCATACTTATAAACATACAACCATAGTTGGAGAAATCATCTAAATTTTAGTTGGAAAAGTAATAACAATAATGCACAAACTTCACAACCATCGTTTCAAGCATACCATAATTTCTAAAATTTTCATGGATATTCACCTCCTTGTGCTCCACCTCCTAGAAGAAATCTTAAAGAAAGATTACATGTATTCATTGAAAAGCATGAGACAATCAACACTTAATTTGCTCAAATATGACAAATTTTAAAGATACTCCTACAAAATTCATATTTACTCTCAGTTTTCAAGAAAAAGGTAAGTTTCGATCTCAACCACTATAAAATCCCAAGGGATAATATAATGTAAATACAAGTAGTTTAGGAAGCCAACAAGTAGATCAAGTCAAATCAGTCATCATTCTTCACAGTGGCAAGGTTATTGAAAAACTCATTCTTGAACCTTGTAAGAAAGATGATGAATCAATTTCTGAGGGTAAGGAAGGGGTTGAATTTGAACATTACAAAAAAAAAGATTGATTCCCCGCCAGTATTTCTATTTTCTCATGCTATAACCAAACAGGAAGAAATCGAGGCTGAAAAAGGTACCAAAAATGTTATCGAATTATTTGTCAAAATTAATTATAGACTCGACATCCGACATCACACCAATCAATGATTACTTTCCTGATGAATCATTACTTTTTGTTAGTCCAATGCCTTGGTATGATAAAAATATTAATTTTCTTGCTTCAGGAGATTTGTTAGTTCATTAAAGTACCAAAGATAAAAGAAAGTTTTTGAGCGACGTGTAAAGCTTTTATTGGGATAATTCGTACTTATTCAAATATTATCCTAATCAAATATTTCAAAAATACATTCCCGACAATGAGGTAAATAGTGTCATTAAATATTGTCACTCTAAGACATGTGGTGATCATTTCTCGTAAAAAATGACTGAAAAATCTTACAATGTGGATTTTATTGGCCTACTATGTTCAAAGATTCACATGTATTCTGAAAAACCTGTAAAAATTGTCGAAAGGTCAGAATTATTTCAAAACACAGAGAGTCTTTAGATAATCTTCTATTGACTCTTAAGTCTCATCATAATAGAGATAAGCATCGTGCAATTCATGACTTATAAACCTATTTTCATAAAAACATGTTTGGCATAGTCTTGGAAATTTCACTAAAAAAGACTCTCTTTGCCAATTTTTAAGAAAACTGAATGGAAAGCCTATCCCCGACCCATAGAGAGCGTTTAAGCCGTTCTTGGATGTGAAACCAAGGAAAGATGTGAGTCATAATCACAACTACCTGTACATACACGTGTTTAAATAAATAAAGAGAGAGAGTGTGTGTGAGAGACTCTAGTTGGCCTACATATAGGTGGTATGATTGCCTTTTTAATTTCTCATCTATAAAATCCTTCATTCCTTCCTTTCATTGCATTGCCTTCTTAATAGTATATTTTTTATGTTTTGTTATTTTTTATATTTGTTTAAGTATGTTTCAGGTTTGTCAGTAGTTGCTATTTCAAGTTATATCTTCCATACTCTATCTTTCTACCTTAGAATACTGAGGACAATGTCTCGTTTTGGTTGGGGGGAGAGGGTAATAGTTCATATTAAAAAAAAAGTAACTGTGTTTTCTATTTCATAAACCATTTGGAAAACTGTTGTTGCTAAGATGACAGAGTAATGAGGAATTTTATTAACTTTTGAGACCTATCTTGGTAAATATTTTTCAATGATTATTTGAAATATTCATAACAAGTTCTATCAAAATACTTTTTGAAATATTCAGGTTTACAAACTCTCGCATTATTATCAATCGCATTGTTATCAATTAATTCTGCTCATATACTCATTTAACAAGTATTCTTAAACCTTTATTTTCACGCACACATTTTAATATACGATTGTGGGTTACACATTGGATTATTACATTATTTATATTCTTTTGTTAAAGGTAACAGCTAAGGAAAAAAGGTAATATATAAATTGAAAAAAAAATAAAAAAAATAATAATAATAAAAATATAGATAAGTTTGGTTTTGCAGTCTCCCTAACCTTAGCAATTAAGCCCGAAGGGGTGTTTAAACACCTAATACCCTAAAGTCAACTGACTTGGAAGCTATTGGCCCAGCGCTTGTTACATGAGTTAAGGAGAAAAGCTTAAAGGAATCGAACATTACACTATCTACACATCAGTATTTGCAACCTGAGTTATTAAGCTTGAAGGGGTGTTTCAACACCTAATGCCCTAAGACCAACTAGTCTGGGAGTCATTAGCCGAAAGCTCATTACATGGGTTAAAGATACATCATGTTTTAAGTTATATATCTATATATTAAAAAAATAAAAAAAAAATAATCACAACCCAAAGAAGTTAACCTTAAACATTAGAATAAAAATTTTATTTTCTTCCAAGAAAAGCCCCATAACTATGTGTTGATATATTGAGTACAAAAGAAAGGTTTATTAATATCTTGTTTAAGAGGTATTAAGCATATATATAAATTTAATGAGAGTTTGTTTATCTGGATAGATTAATGAAAGTTGAATGATGAATGCCTTACTTTGTGGAATTTACAAATTGTTTTTCTATTTTAATGCTTTGATTACTAAAGACTAGTAATAAACTGGTTCGAGGTGTGATTAGTACTTAAAAGTGTATTTTTATTAAGGTTTTATATCATTATTTTGCACCTGAAGTATCAATTACTCTTTAACTAAAGCATGTTTTATAATAACATATCTAATAATATAAGATTAATGGTAAATGTTTATCTTAAATGCAGGCTTATCAAATAAATGAAAGGAACTAGAACACTGTTTGGTAATTGGGTCATATCTGGAGCTGTAAATCTCGGATTTAGGTCTACTTTATATGGATGAAAATGTAAGACATAGGCCTACAATTTTCATGTGGAGGTCTGGTTTTAATAAGGCTGTTTTCAAGTCCAAATTGTAGCAACAATGAAGAGGTCCGAATCTATCTTGCAATCCAGACACTGTTTAATGTTCAGTCCATATCTAAAGTTCTAGAAGTTCAAATGACCTCTATTTTTTTTTTCTAAAAAGCTAAGACAATTTCCTACAACTTTCATATAAAGGTCTGGTTCAAATTCTAACATTATCAATGATATTTTGGGCAGACAATAGAAGATAAATATTGTCACTAAGTCAAGAGTTGACCACCCACTCATCAATTAATCATCAAATTAATAGTTCCCAATTTTGGTCTATAAAAGGATGCATTTGCCATACATTTAGATATCTTAGTATCCAGATCAAGATCATGCTCTTGGTTTCTCTCTTTGTATTGTTTATGTTTTGCTTTCATTAATATCAAGTTTATGTCTTTCATTTCTTTTTCTTTACTTTATTAACTTTTATCTTATTTATGTTTTTATTTTGTTTATTTATTTTTCTTTCGTTCATTATGTTTAGTTAGGTTTATTATATCAATGTGAAAAAGTTACACTAATGGTATACGAATATGTATAGTGTAAACTGAACATGGACCTTAACGTTTGATACTAACATATTTTATATTTGTTATCTTGTTCACTTTTAATACTTTACTTGTTAAATGACTAATCTAGATTTATGTTGTATAACACTTGGTACAACAAATGTTTGGTATTTTCATAGCACATACTGTATGGTATAACCGACACCTTAGCTATGAAAGGAACTTAATTTGTTATTAACATAACTTATAATCTCGAATGCCTGACAACATTTACAAGTATTAGCATTATTCGAATAAAATAACTAATGTAATCATGTTAACAATTTATAATCTGATTAGAACCTCTTTTGTGTGTGATTTTCAATTGAATAATAAGAGTTTATACTATACTTGTTTGAAATACCATTACTAGATCATCTAACCTTGACATTTGTTGTTATCATTCTTTAATCCTTACATTAATCTTTCATCTCAAAACTCTCTTCTTCTTCTTTTTCTTCTTTTTCTTCTTTATTATTATTATTATTACTACTACTACTACTATTACTATTAATATTAATATTAGTATTTAGTATTATTATTGTTATTATTATGGATTTGTTGTTGTTGTGTTATTATTATTTATAATTTATATAATTAATCTTTCTATGGTTCGACCCTAATCTTGCCGGGTTATTTATTACTTTGACACTACTGCACTTGAGAGAAAATATCGATCTTTTGATAATGTCACTATATAAAGCTAAAAAAAATAAAATTTTCCAATATCTTTACATTGTAAATATTATAAAGAGGTGGCAACTATCATAATCTAATTTTTGAATAAATAATAAAAAATGAATGGATAAAAATATATTTGAGAATGGGGTTAAAACAACACAAATTCAAAGTTTAGAGATGAAATTATCAAATTTGAGAGTAACTTGATCAGAAATTGAAGAATTAGTTAGTTTAAAAATTTAATTAAAATTTGGATTAGTTTATTTAATAAAATTAGAAGAATTAATAAGTTTTCAGACTTAATTAAACTTTAGTTTAGTTAAATAAATAAATTTAGAGATTTAATTGAAATTAATCTAAGGGAAAAATTAAAAAATTTATTGATTAAGGGACCCAATTGATACATTTCAAAACATCAGGGACCAAACTATAATTTGTCATTTTTCATGCCAAATGACTCCGTTTTGAATTCATCAGATGTTGGTTGAAGACCGATTCAACAAGGGAAAAATCCGGTGGATCATGAACAGGGGAAATTCCAGCAAAACACAGCCACTACACCATGATACATTTCTGAAGCCTCCGATCTCTCGCCTCCACGATGCTCGCCATTTCTGGAGGCAGGGACTCAAGACTTTCTCTGTCTTTATAAAAGCCGGAGAAAAGCCTCAGTATAGAGGAGGAAGTGAACCAGAGGGAAAAACGACGAGGAACTGGAGCCAAAAATGGAGAAAAACCCAGAAAAACAAACGAAAAAAAAGAGAGGAGAGAACCAGGGCTTTGGCAAACAAGCCTAACACAAAGACGAAAAGGGAAAACACACAGGAGGGAGCTTCTATTCAACCAGCAGCATCTCATGCCTTTATCACCATCGTCCTCATCCTGAGCGTGAGGAAGGCAGGAGAGAGAGGGAGCCGAAAACACAAACAAAAAAAAAGAAACAGAGAACAGAGGGGAGACAGAGGACACAGAGAGAGAGAAAAACCAGAGGCAGAGTGAAACAGAGAAGAGGAACTGTAGAATCTCCTTCAAAACTCCAGCAACCGGGAGCAGGATTAGATGAACTGAGAAGACAGAAAAAACAGATATACCAGCAGAGAGAAGCAAACAAAACAGGAACAGGGGACAGAAGAAGACCGGAAGAAAAACCAGAAAAAAAAAGGTTGAGACAGACAAGAAATGAGGAGGGAGAAGACATCGTCTGGCTAGAGCTAACCGGTCGTCACCATCGTCTTCATCTTTACCCCGCAGCTGCACCAGGTAAGCTCTCGTTTTCCCTCACCTTTTGTATTTCAATTCACTAGCTGTGCATACAAATATAATTCACTTGGCACTGTACACTTGTAATTTTAATTAATTACTCTTGTACTGTGCTAAGCTTGCTTTTTTTTTTTTAATTAACATGGGTGTCCGGGCCAGCTTACGCGCACCACAACTAATCTTACGGTCCACTAAACATCCTGCAAGCCCAGTGAACAGGTAAGGCACCGCGGAGGTGACAGGCGTACCACACAGAGAGGAGCCAGCAGACATAGGAAGGAAACCACTCGCCAGCCCCACTACCACTGGGGCTGGAACCGAAGTTCGAAAGAAGACGAGCAGCGCCTTACGCCACTGAGCTACAAGCTGCTTGGTGCTAAGCGTGCTTCTTGGTCAGTTGGGTCAGTGGTCGAGTCAATTGGGTCAAATTCAGTCTATATGGACTGAGCTAGATCCAGCTCCTAAAAATTTAAAAAAATAAAAATAAAAATTACATACATAAAAAATAAAAAAATAAATATGTTTTTATTAATTTTATTCAATGATGTCAGAATAAAAAAATAATTTTAATGATTTCTTTTTAGCTATGAATTTTTACCAATGAGAGTAGAAATTATTTATAATTGAGTAATTACTAACACTAGAGTTGGAATTACCCAAAATGAAATATTCACCAATATTAGTGTTGGAAGTATCTGTAATTAAATACTCATTAAAACCAAAATCAGAAATATTACTAGTGAATTGTCATAACACAAATAAACAAAAATTTTAGCAAATTGAGATAACATTAGCAATGCAGCTTACTTTAGATAAGGTGTGCTAGAAGTGCTAATACATTTCTTAGCTATAACCAGTCTCACACCATAGAATTTTTGTTGACTAGTCAGGTTTTTTAGTGATCATAATATTAGATGATGACTCTTTAAACGAGACTTTTTTCTCTAAAAGAATAAGATGCCAAAAATCTGTTCTTTCCTCGTAAAATTTTTAAGGTCGCTGTGATGTTCGGTGTGTCATTGTATATGTCAGATCTTGCAACTATATCCAGTAAATCCTTTTCCTAAAGGTCTCTTAAGAGATTTAGTTAGAAATATTTTTACTAGCATGAGCTTAAAATAATTTAATTAAACTTACTAATAATATGAACTCAACTTTTACTGGTTAGGAGTTTCATGGTTAATAACAAATTATTAGCAAGAGTGATATATACTAATTTGCATATGAAATCAATATTTCTAAAATTAGTATTCAAATTAAATGGGAGGATGGGTGATTAAAACTCTTAATGAAATTTTCATGTGAGAAAGAAATTTTATTTGGATGAACATATAAAGTGGTGCCACTTCAATAACAATTTGAAAATATTTGTGAATGTTCATGAATACAGGAAGTAGCATAAGGTCATATTAATACTAAAATAATGGCAAACTTATATTTTGAATTAATTGGATCATGTGTGTAGTACTTTTAATTATATGGAATGAAATCATGATTTAAGCTTTTTTGTCATCCTAATTTATTTTAAATTTTGAAATGCTTACACTAACAAGAAGTTTAAATATAAAAAAAATACCTTCTTTTATGCATGAAACATGGTATAACTCAATATTACAAGCTAATTAAGGAATTGTTATAAAATAACTTGTATATTAAATAGATAAACAAATAGAAAATTATTCTATATTGAAAAGGTAAGAAATTTTGTTGTGGCTTGTAATACAAGGGACACCAAATTAATAGATTTAGATGTTAGAGTGAAGATTTGGAAGGAAAGCCAAATTATTTATTTCACATAATGTCTATGTAAAATAAATAATTTTTTATTTTTAAAATTAATTAATTATACATGATATATCTTGTCAAGTTATTCAGTTAATTTGATTGAAGAATTATCTTTAGAAACTATAGATATATTGGTATAAGGAGATGTGCTTTTAAATTCTATATATACTTTAAGGAGGAGTGCATTTTTAAATTCTATAAATATATTGGTCTGAAAATGTGTTATTTTTCTTATAAATATCAATTTGATATTGACAAAAATCAATTAGAAAACAATCTTCTTCTTTTTCTATTTTTTTTTCTATAAATTTTTTATTTATGTTTATCAGAAACAAAATAAAAATACTTAAGAAACTTATAAAAATTATTACCAATAAATTTAAGATTTTATTGTATCTTGAAAATTTATTGCTTTAACCATGCAAAACATACATTAAGGATAATTAATATCTTAAAGATAATAATTTTTACGTCTCAGTTTATTTTCTATAATGATGTAAAAATACATAGTAAGTATTAAAAAAAACATATAATTACGTAAAAGAATGATATTTTTACATAGAAATTGCACGTGTTATTAAAGGATAGATTAATTACCTTGAAAACTAAAAAAAGTCGATCAATAGAGTGATCACATGTTATTAACGGAAAATATGGTCGCCAATCACCTAAGAAACTAGATGAAAGATTGGTCATCTCAACAGTTTAGTGTGACTATACATGCCCAAAATGATTTTTATCACGAAGCCCATTAAAGGGTGGTCACGCCCCCAAGTGATTTTAAAACTGCAAGTCCATTGATGGATGGTCATGCCCGAGAGGATTTACGAGGATAAAGCAAGCCTGTGTGAAGTTTCTCAAGCTCCTGATGAATTTCTTAAAATGATGGAGGATAGACTTGTGTATTGATAGGGCTGTACTTCTCTTCTTACAGCATGCATGTGCCTATAATAGCGACAGAACTTTGAATCTTTGAGGGTAGAACCTCATCACCTGTGAGAAATATAGCTCAAACCTCTAGCAAGCTCACCTTTTTTATCCATCTGTGCGGATCATCTCTCTGAATTGAAGGTTGTTTGAGCATCGAGTGCAGGTATAGTTAAGCTCATTGAGTAACATATTTGATTGACTGGTCATTGTGTTCTTGTTCTGTGATCACTAGGTTATTTTTAACATTTTTTCCACGACAGAGACCGTGATTGATTTGCATGAAGATCGAGATTGATGCACTGTCCTCTTGCCCCCTGCAAGCAGACTGGACTCAACTTCGGTCATGTATTTGCCGCAAGTAAACGATGAAATTACTTCAAACTGTTGCTTGTCGCCAGGCTTTGCTCAGTCTGCTTGGAATACATATTCTCCCATTGCGAGGAGATTCTGATCTACTTTTCATTAAACGTGACTTGTACAACATGTCAGGCCCTCCAACAAGTATATGTCGGGACAAGTCCTTTTAGTCTCATCACATGCTACTTTGCTGTGGCACAAAATGGGTGTTAGATGAATAATTTTGGGATTTGAACTGAGCACGGTCCTGTCTTTAGTTTCAATGCAAGGAAAGGTAAGAACAAAAACATGAATCCGTGCCTGGCTTGATGAAAACAGGACCTCCTTGTCCTCAGGGATAAGGATCAATTCACGTGAGTTTGACAAGATTTATAATCTGAGGATTTGAGCTTTAGCAATGAATATAATGTGAGCCTAAATAAATTAAATTTAACACGAAACATATGAATTTTTTTTTTTTATTTATGTGGGGTGTCCGAGCCAGCTTACGCGCACCACGACTAATCCCCACGGCCCATTGAACATCCTGCAGGCTCAATGAGCAGGTAAGACACCGCGGGAGTAACAAACATATACGGTAAGTCTCGAACCTAGATGTGGAGAAAGAGGACAAACCCCTCTCACCACTGAGTTAGAACCTTACTTGCACGAAACATATGAATCTTGATTTGTCATGAGCTTGTATGAGCTAAACCTGGCTTTTACTTTCCCAAGTGAGCATGCTTTGTAAATCAAGAGATATTAGGATTAATCAAACTAGGGAGGAAGAATGCTTATTTTAACAAAACAAAAACCTTTAACTAAATTATATCGTCCTATAAATACATAATACTATATCAGACTTGGAATTGATATTAGAACAAAGTCCCAATGTGTGTGTATAAAAATTAAAACAAAATTAAAAAATATATTTAATTATTGAAGCACTTTAAAATTAATCAAACTTTGTTATTATCAATAATTAATCATTTGTCATTGGATTTTATTACTCCTCATTTAATGTAAAAAGACTTTTTTTCAATAAGTCTCTAAGTAATTCAATAGCATTATTTTATTTAGATGCATTATTAAATAATATCCAACAAATCAAAAAAATAAAACTCAATTATTTACAAGAACTAAGGCTAAATTTTAGATAAAAAGTTGAAAGATCTCTTCTACTAACAGCTTTGATCAAATGTCTTGAAATTAATATTAATTCTAATCTTTTTTATATAAATTAAGTAATTTTTTAGCTAAAAAATCTGTTCATATATTATTAAAAGAGTTTTAGATAACAAAACTGATTAAATTTCTCTTTTTATGGACCAGATAAATCAATAAACTAAAAGAAATAATTCTTTTGTAATAAGTTGATTAAAAAGATTTCTTTTTTTATAAATAAGACAAATCAATAAGCAGAAAAAAAATAATTTTTTTATAATAAGTTGATTAGAAAATATCACTTATAATAATTTTTTTTAAATAAAACCTTAATATTGAAAATCAATTCGTTGTCAAACATGTTGAGTTCGGGTGCTCCGCTCATTTAAAACTTGTTTAAAAGTGTAATTAATATTGTTTTTAATTTTAAAATATATAAAAATAATATTTTTTATATGTTAAAATTTATTTATATCAAAATTATCTAAAATTATACAAAAATATTCAAACTAAAAAAATTAAAAAAATTTAAATGCATGATTAGACAACACGTTCAAACAAAACCTTAAATCTTTCTTGTCGGATCTGTCATCTGGCAGTAGTCTATGCAGTAAACTCCCTTTTTCTTTCGTTTACCTTTACCTTTACCTTTGCCTTTACCTTTACATTTGGTTGCCGCCGCCGCCGCCGCCACCACCACCACCAGCAGCGGCAGTTCCTAAGAAAGAATTGCATTGGTCAAACAACAGGCCAGATGTGTGGACCCCTGGTTTGGGAGAAAAGGATACCTATGCTCTTCGTACACGACACTAGTTGAGGTTGAGGATGGCCTCTGTCGCGGAATTGTTTTCGTCTATAATCAATCCAATGATTACTTGACAAACTCCTTTGCATACAATTTAATTTATTCGATGGCTTGTTTTCTTTTCTCACCATTGTATTTGCCAAGGATTCCCTTAAGAAATATTGGAAAGCGAAGGATATGGTTTTAAATTTTGAAAAAAACATTAAATAAATTTATAAGTACAGTTTTGGACATGAATTTTGTCTTTATCTTTATCTTTATCTTCCTGTTCTAAAAGTATAAAATCTTCACTTCTTTTAAAAACAGATATTCCCAACTCAACAAAACTAAATATAATTTTTTTATCTCATAAATGTCTTTCTCCTACAAGCAAAGCTAAACAAAAGAATATAAATTATTTGGAGGACAAAGAAATTATTTGAAAGTATGAAAAAGATTATTTTTCAAAATATTTTTTATTTAAAAATATATTAAAATAATATTTTTATTTTTATTTTTGATATCAGTATATCAAATTAATAACACACTTATTTTTGATATCAATATATCAAATTAATAACACATAACAAAGATTTTTGATAAAACAACACACTTTTAAAAGTCACAATTGAGAACCGCGATATCAAATAAATTCTAGTAGTCATTCCAATCATTCCATAACAACTCCAACAAAAAATGTCCTCTCCATCTAAATCTAACAAAAAATGATTCTTGTAAGATTTATTATTTAGTTTTTTAATTTTACATTTAATTTAGTTGATGATTTTAAAAAATAAGAGATCTTTCAATTTTAACAAAATTTGGATAGAGTTTTTCTATTTAGAAACTATACCTAAAATTTTATGCCGCTAAAAAAACCTTGCAAATAACTACAATAACCAAACACAACAAATTTTCATATTTTATAACCACAAGTAGCATTAGGAATGCAAATAAATAAACATATATACATGCAAAATGAATCTCATTAAATATACAACTTTCTAGTAATTGAAACTCAAAATATATTAACATAACTCATCAATATATCTACGTCTACATTATCTACTAGATGATTCAGGTTTATCAATAACGTGACAGCATCCCGCTCCTACTTCTGCTCTAGCACGACAACATCCTGCTCCTACCTAAATGGCCTCACGTGACAGCATCCCGCTCCTACTTCTGCTCCTACCTAAATGGCCTCGTCCTCTGCCACGATATCTTTAAGAGTTAATCCCTCTCTAAATATATCAAGTCCATTTTGGCAAACATTGAACAACCATGATGCATATATATATCATTCATTTCCTTCATCAATATTACAAAGCATATAAGCGGCCTCTTAACCCTCCCCTAGCAATAATTCAACCTAATATTAAAAAAAAATTAATATTAAATTAAAAAATCAATAAATAAATTCTAAGAAGATTTGATTACTTATGATATTTTGAATCTACTAGGCATATTGCTTGTATTACATGTATATAGGTAAAGAAACTTGCTTAGGATATAATGTAATGACCTAACATATGATACTTATATACCAAATCAAATATTTTTCCTCTATAATCATAGGATGTGTTTTTGTAAATATCTCATTTCTCCATATATCTCATTGTGATTGATAAGTTACATAGCAACTTAACCAATAGTAATAATCATTTTTACCCCAATTATTTATGGAGTGCAACACATCATTTGTATCAATATTGACTGGAATGTATAATGGAACTGTCACATTACCCGATTTGGATAATGTAGTTTAACCATCTCAAAAAATATCAATGAGACCACTAATATTCATATGTTCATCCCGCTAGTGTAAATAGTGAAAGCAATTGATAATATTTCATCCAAATAAGACGTTCACATGACATGTAAAGGATAAGTTTCTTAAATATTAAATTGCAATGATTCGTTGAAGTTTTTTGTTAACAAAAGGTTTAAAAAAATATTTGGATAAATATTGTCTATCTAGCTCTCTTCGATAAAATAACAATACATACGTTAGATTATTATTAAATACTCTATTAGCACACCACCTAACATTATAAATATATCGATTTAATTTAGTTTTAAAGTTATAATTAGATAATATAAATGCATATAATTATAAAATATAAAATAACATTGTAATACATGCATCCTAATGAGAGTTGAAGTGTAACCTGAGCATTTGGGGTTGGCTCATACGAAGATACTCCTAAGACCATAATTGTTATTAATTGAAAAACAAGTTATTTATTTTGTGTTAATAGCAAACATTTAAAATGTAAATAATTCTTTTAAATTCTTTAATTCATTCCTATTCAAGCAGTAAACATTTGCCAATATCTTTGGCCTTTTTCATGCATATAAGACATAGATGTTTATATAAGCATGCCAAGAAAACAACTCTCCAACTATAAGTGGGAATGATGTCAAAATCATCCATGAGCATCATATAAATTAAAAGCACATATCTATATAAAACATTAAAATTATCATATTAATTCATATATACTTTACAAATAATCAACACATTCAAATCATAATTTAATGAATATATACATAAAACCTCGTTGTTAGCATCATTTGGTGATATAGTAAAAGTTTTCTCAATCCATTTAAGATGTATGTTACCTTTTAAAATTCAAAAGAATAGGGTATCAATCCAACTGTGTGCTTGTATAACACAATTTGATTACGCATGCTAATAGATGTGATTATTTTTCCATCAATAAAAAGTCCAAGCAAAATAGTCATGTTCTGTAGTGTTGATGTCATCTTCTCATACCTAAGATAAAATATGTGTCTCTTACATCCTCATTGCTCAATTAGTGTATGGATTGAGTCGTGGTCAAACTTGATATGTTTTAGAAAACTTAAGTATAAAAAACCAACATAAAACACATATAGCTAAACTCGCCTATACAGTTTTGTCCGCTTATGTATTTGACTATAAATCATGATCTTATCCCACATAAAAATTTAAAATATAATTTCATAAATATATAATACATGTACTATTCAATAATGAAAAAAATTATTTAAATTAAATATTCTTACAATCCCGGCAAAAACATACTCCGATAGACGTCTATGATCCAACTAGAGGATTAGAGTGTTAACGAGCCTAATAGGCATGTATTGTGACTCAAACTCTCTATGATAATCACATCACCATGCTCTCTGACAATCTCATCGCCATGCTCTCCAAAAATATCATTATTATAATGTGGTTACTTAACATGAGAAAAAGATCACCCACCTCGCATACACAACATCTTATGTAAGAGTATCTGTGCTTGATATAAAATTAGATAAGTTTAATATGTTTTACAAAAAATATCATAATATATTTTAATAAATATTTTTTTTGTTATATAATTGTGTTGTCATGATATATTGTTGATTATGACATATTTTTCTATTATGGCCTATGTCATAGTATATGTCACACCTATAATGTGCATGACTCTCTGTTGCAGCTATTTTATTGTAAAAATCAATGGACATTTATCAACCACGTTTGAATTTCAATTGATTAACTTGTATGGTAATGAACGGAATTCGGGGTGATCATTTTCGGTTCGGTTCAGTTTTTATCAAAAAAAAGTAACCAAACAAAAAAAAAACATTTGAAAAAAAACCCAAAACTGAACCGAAACCGGGTCAAACCGACCGGTTTCGGTTCGGTTTTTTAGGGGAAAAACCGGTTCAAATCGGTTTGGCTTGGTTTTTCTGGTTTGTCTCGGTTTTTTTTGCGGTTTTGGTTCGGTTTGGTTCGGTTCGGTTTTTTTTTCGGTTTTGGTTATAAAATCAAAACCGAACCGAACCGGCTGGGTTTTTCAAAATTTTAATCGGTTTAATCGGGTTTTTTTTCTGTTCGGTTTTTTCGGTTATTTTTTTTCCGGTTTTCTCGGTTTAATCGGTTTTTCGGTTTTTTTGCTCACCCCTAAACGGAATGACATGCCATATATTGATCTTTAGCTTTGAACTATGTAATGATTATCAACAAATTATGTAAAGTCTAATAGTTCATTTAGTATTCTAGTAGTGATTGCTTTTTAAAATACTTTTTACTTGGAAATGCATCGAAAAAATATTTTTTTATTTTTTAAAATTTTAATTTTGATATCAATATGTCAAAATGATTTGAAAAAAAATTAATATGAAGCAAAAAAACATTTTTTTAATTTTTTTCAGAAACACTTTTAAAAACCAAAAACAAATATGCTCTATGTGATTCTTAGTATAAGATGTAAGAATATGTGAATATGGATGTTAGATTATCTATTATTTACCATATATGATTATTCTATTATTTAATCTGACTACCATTTAACTTTTTTTACAACACTCAGTTTACCAGAGATGTTGACCTTGAAAACCTATTGCTTAAAGTTGAACAACATTTTAGTATGATCTCATGATCTATCCCTGCTCATTTGCAATTTGACATAAATTAATGGGGGGACATTATTTCATTTAAATAAAATTATTTGTTTCATATCTTTGTTTGACTCAATAATTATTACACTTATAAAATACCAATCGCATTAGAGTTAAAACAGACATTGCATGAGTACCTTTCAAAATATGATTAAATGAGTGTAAAAGATTAATTATTATATTACCACATGGATTACCACTATCACAAGATAATGCCTATTTTTCTTTTGGTTCTTGTTTAAGTCATTCTTGATAAATTGAGTTTAACTTATATACCATTTCATACCACAAATCATATTTGTGCCTTAAAGGTTTAGAATTTTTTTTTTGTAGATGAGTTTTTAAATTTATAATTGAAGTTGCTAACAAAATATTATGTAGAATATCGATAATATCCTATGGGTTCACACTAAATTTCTACTACTACATTCTTCATCCCTACATGTCTATCTAATATCATACAATATGCATGTTTTATCTTTGGTAACACATATATGTAAGTAAAGCAAAAACCATCTATAATTAAAATTATTTTTTTCTTCAACAATTGCAAAAGTCAATAAAGATATCATTTATTTGTGTCAAAAGTAATTGCAATTAATAAACTTCCAATCATATGCCCCATATAAATATGTGCATAATATTGATGAATGGTTTACAATACTTTAGACTTTGAATACAATCTCCAAATGATAAAAAATAAAATATCTCAAAAACTTGTTGGGTCCTAAAATTCATACACATAGCAAAAATAATAAATTTAAAATAATATTAAGAATTTCTTAGGATCTCGTTAGACAAATCTAAAATTGTTTAGGGATTTATTACCTGATATCTGATCTTCTCTAGCTTTGAATAATTGTTTAAAGGTTAGTTGTCGCAAACCATAAGATGTCCAATTGTCTAGCTTTCAATGGTAATCCACATGAACTATCGATGAGAAATATCTTAAATTGACAAGAGAAAAATTGATATGCCTAAATTGCTAGTTCTTTATTCTATGACTTGTGTAACTTTTTTGTCTAATAAACAACCTCTTAAAAACTAAAACGCATAACTTTATATTTATAAAAAATTCTAAAATACTTATAAAAACAAATATCAATTTTCCTTTAAAATAATGCACATATATTATTTTAGGATCATTTTATAAATTTAATCCATCAAGTCCCTACTTCATTATTTTATGACTAGAACTATAATCCCTGAATTAAATATATTTTAGTGTGTAATTTCTAAAATTATTTTCAATCAAGTCGCACTTAATTAATTATATTAGTTTAATTTTTTTACTAATGATTCTTAATGTGTGTGATCCATTAGGTTCTTAATATATTGTCTTAAATATAAATTATAATTCTAAATAAGTAAGATTAAGTAAATCAAATAATTTAATTTATTATCAATTCAATAATTGATTAATTTATATTTAAAGATCAAGTGCATCATCTAAAAATGTATCATGATCCATAAATATTAAAAAAGTAATAAGTAGTTTGACTTAACCTTTTAGTGACTAGTTTCTTAATGTAATTATTATCTCTTAATCAATAATATTTTGATTTAGATATTTTAGCATAAAATATATCTTTCATGTCAAATCATATTTGTTTGCAACATTATAGTTGATTAGTACTTAAAAGTGCATTTTTATCATGGTTTTATATCATTATTTTGCACTTGAAGTATCAATAACTCCTTAAC
>NW_011499977.1:208530-262686 GCF_000495115.2 Populus euphratica | reverse complement strand
TAATTGTTGTTTATAATTTTTACAATTAACCTCCCTGTGGTTCGACCCCGGTCTTTCCGGGTTATTTATTACTTCGACACTCCTGCACTTGGGAGAAGACAACAATCTTTTCGTCGTGTCAATAGTCATTGATCATTTGAATATGATTTATAACTCTTTCCAAATCTCTTTTCACCTTACACAAGGATTTAACAATCAATACTATTTGAGAACGTATGAAACATTCTTTTTAATTCATCTAAGATGATAAATCATCTCTTGATCACTCAAACACCTTCATATAGTTTATATTAGATCTAATATCTGTTTATTTGTTACATTTACTAAGATAATGTATAACATGATTAAAACATAACACTTCTTATATAAGATAACTTAGTGATATTAAGTTTAAGGATCACTTATATAATTATCATTTGAGCCTTTTCATTGACACAAGTGATATCTTCATATAAAATTTTCATGCGGGTCAATTCAGTATACTTGTGTTATGACGAGCACCTACAAATATATATATATATATATATATATATATATATATATAAAAGAACATAATATATCAGTCTCTACAATTATAATAAATATATAATATTTAAAAGAGCATCAACTAGGAATATTTTAGGAAAAATGTTTTGATGCAATAAAAATCATATAATTATAACAACTTTATAATTTTCTTTACAAATTATTTTTGTCTCATGTACTTTATCTTTACTCTAGATTCATGAATCAAATATTAGATTCATTAATAAAATATTATATAAATATTAAAAATAAATTAAGCCTTTATTAATAATAAATATATAGTTACATGAAGATAACAATGTCACATATAACCAACCGATTGGCTACAAGGCATATTAAACTAACAAAACTAATGTATTAAGATCAAGATTTTCTTTGTGCATCCAATCAAAAACTGTTCTAGAATTTAATTCTTTTATTGGCAATAATAACCTTAGTAATTTTTCAAAAGAGTATCCATAGGAACCAAAAAGATGTTGAAACACCTTCTGTTTTGCAACTTATGTTTTTGTCATATGATATTTTATACTTGTAATGCAATTTTATTCCATCTTATATACTTGCAATCATCATTGAAAGATTATACATCACAAGGGTTGATATAATATTAGTAATAAAATTTGCATCGAGTTGATGATGGACTTTTTAAATAAAGGTAAAGGTATATATGTGTGATCCTTTTTAACTTTGCTATTTCAAATTAATTTGATCTTTTATAATATCTCTCATGCAAATACCATTTATATTCAAGTGGTATAGACATTGTAATAGAACAAATGTCGAGTTTGACCATTGCACTCCATATTCAATTGAATATGTAATGTGTCATTATTTAACTATGTTAACCAACTTTTTTTACTGCTGAATATTTCTCCAACCTCCAAATCAAAGCCTCTTGAAAAACATCTATGACTAAGTGCCCAAACATGAAAAACAACAAATATAGACCTAGGAATATCTCCAAATCTAGAAACAAGAGGTGTTATTTCATCATCAACCTCATTATCAACATTATCATCAATATTTATTGTCACATTCAGGTTTAACATCTCATCATCTTCATTGTCTCTAGGTTCAAAATAGTCAAATTTATGAATAACTTAATTGTCAAATATAACATCATCAATCCTTATAACAAATCATCCAATAAAAAACTTTTTTCCCTTTATTAACTTTAAATGACTGACAATACTTAGGACACGTAGAGATTTTGGTTAATTACTCGCATGCAATATCATCATGTTCAATCCACCTTAGATTAAAGAATCAAACATTGTCTTAAAACTATCATATACAATAGGTACAGGATAATATTGATGTTCATTATTTTAACACCTTCAAGTTATTTCAACATCAATATCATTATAATTTTACCTAAGTCCATGACAATTAGTTTTTTTGTTTCCATGTATAACATGACCTAAATTATCATTTAATAACAAATTACTCCCTCCATTGTATGTAATATTATTGTTCACTTCAAGAACAATAGTGTCACCGTAATGACATAACATAAATAAGTTATAAGACAATCTATAAAACAAATTAAACAAATCAGATTCCAGTCAATTAGATGTTATTTTAACTAAATTGCATTACAATTCTAATTGGCAAAATTCATAGCAAATTCAATCAAATCTCAAAAATTTAACACAAAAGCGTATGTGACCACAATTAAACATAATTCATTATATTAAATCTGCTTGATATTTTATACTTAAATGCATTAAATCAAGTCCAAACTGCAAATTAAAACAATTCAAAGAAAATATTAAATTCAACAATTTATCCACAATTCAATACAACATGTAATTCATCATATTTGTACTTCATCCATGCTCTATTGTATGATATCATCAAGCATAGTTGATAACATTATTAGTTGATTCCAATAATTTATACAAAATTTCTAATTCGGCAACTTATCCAAAATTCAAGGTAACACATAATTAATTGAAATAATTAATTCGTAATTAATTTAACTTATTTTCACGCTCAACTATATCAAATCAACCCTAATTGATGGTATTCATAACTAATTTATCATTAATATGACAAACCTTATATTCAACTTAAACCCTAAACAGTGATTTCATTTCAACTAAACCAAACTCAAGTTCATCGCAATGTAGCATGTTTACAACAGTGATTTCATTTCAACTAAACCAAACACAGGTTCATCGCAATGTAGCATGTTTACCTTACTTGTAAAACTAGAAAGCGGGTTAAGGTTGTTGGGGAATTAGACCGGTAATGTACTGATATTTTCTCATAGGAGGCCAAACACACTGACACAATATTTAACATGGTTTGACAAATCACCTACATCTATGGGAGAGTCAATATTATTAAACATAGAAAAAAACACAAAACAAATATATAGAGGAGGAGAATTACACCCACTCAAACTCAACTTTCAGCTCATTACTGCAATGGAAGCAGGGTTGCTGCCCTTGACAGCCTCTCTTTCTTTCTTATTCTCTTACACACACTTACCATTTTCTCACTCTCTCATTTTTGCTCTTTATATTGATGCTTCTTTTATAGGCAAATATGGTAGCTTCTCCAGCACATTTGTTGTCAACATGGAGGGGATAAGAAAACCACAAAACATGCTACCAATTGTGGCACTAATGGTGCTTTTACTAAGTGGTGGGGTATTACCACAAAATGATAATATCCTAACAATCATCTTCTTTGCCATTTGTGTGGGCAATTTTCTTCTTACTTCTTCAACACAAGCTTGCATCCTGCAGCTCTTTCAAAGTTACCATTCTAAAAGTGTTAGTGGCCAAGTTTACAAGTACTCGCTAAACCTTTCAATCACTAGAGTAACCTGAGCACCCCTTACTCACACCAAAGGATCACTTCAATCAGATGGTCTCCCACATCACATCTGAAGAGTGTTAACGCTTATCTTTGGGACACAACATTCTCCTTCGAGCGTATCAACCATGTTATGTTTACATTCTCCTTCGAGCGTATCAACCATGCTATGTTTGAAATGATTTTTCAAGCCTTACACCAAGGCTTACAACACCCCCTCAAACGAAAATTTTTATTCCTAAGTGCAACAGTCATTATCTGAGTATCTCAATATGATTACAAGCTTACCACTCTTCCAAGAGTCTACTCGTTCAAGAGTTGCATCTGCCCTCTATTTCACCCTAGGAACCACATCTTACTTCTCCATGAGTCTCCCACTCTTAGTCTCAAAAGTTCAGGTAGTTTTCTACCTTTAACCATGGGGGCAACCCATTAAAGATTGATTCATATATGTCTTCATACTCTGAGTATTACAATGTCATTACCGAGCTCATTACTTTGATAAGAGTCAACTTGTTCTAGGAACCTACGCATGCCCTTTGCTCCTACATAGTAGTCGTGTCTTAATGCTCTACAAGTCATCCACTTATTGTCCAAGGGAAATGTCTTCTAGCTCATTGATTTTTAGTAGGGAACAATATCCATGAAAGTAAATCTGGCATTTGTCTCCAAACTCATCATAGCCACTTCATTGGTTATCTATCTGTCCATTCATATTTAGCCATCACATCAGCTTTGAGGTGTTCTGAATTGAGGCTTCTATCACGACCCTCACACCTTATCCTGAGGCGTCTCCTCTCATTGTCATGTGGTGGTATAATCTTAGCCCTCACACCTTCTCCTAACGTTCTGAACTGGGCTCATCTCATGGCCCTCACACCTTCTCTTTAAGGTGTCTTTGTCTTTCATAATCAGTCGCATCCTCCTTCAGTTGGGACGCTTTAAAGTGGCTCCAAAAATTCTTTGCCACCATATGGACTATGGAAGAGATTACTATCACTAATCACATAGAAAGAGAGAGTTGTGGTACATTCCTCACAATCTTCCATCTTGATTTCTATGTTTGGAGCTTCTACGCCTTTCTACTTGATAGCTCCACCCACACCAACTCCCTTTGGTGTATTCGTCTGTCATCATAGGCGGTCGCACACCTTAAATTAGGTGCATCTGCAACAGTTCATCTTTCCATCCTTGAATGCATTGGAAAGGTACTTATATGTTACCTTCATAAAGAGCACAAGAGACTTTCTATTGTACAACTTTTTATACAATCTCTGCTTTGAGCTTCATCTTTTCCTTGCACCTGTTATCTCATTATAGTACCTCTTTGGATCCTACAGGTACTTCTACACAATCTTCACGTGTCCTTGTGCAATTTTTGTTCTCCAGATTCTTTTTATTCCTTACTTATGTTTGATAGAGCTCATCCTGTCACAATACCTATCCAAGTTAAAATAGGGTGTTAATCTTTATCCCCTTGCTGTATTTCTCTTATATTATCATGGTCTTTATCAATTCTACCCTCCAAGAAATTACAGTCACTGAATCTAACTTCTTTGAAGAAATCACCACTCCATCAGATCCTTAATCATGCGGAACCCAATTGTTTCTTTATGTCGTCATCCTGCTAGTCTTCAACAGTTTTATAACAAACTGTCACATATATAAAAATAGTACCGTATGGATAATCCTTCCACTAAGTAAGTTCCCAGGAAAGATTGGAGGGGTCACACTGGTCCGGCTTAAAACCCAATCTCCTAGCTAGAACTTCTTAGACCATATTTATCTATTGTACTGTCTTTCCGTATATACAACCATTTGCTAGCTTTGTTGCGGCTTTTCTTTGCAAGTGATCTAAAATATTTTGGTTTCATACCTGAATTCACAATATCTAGTGAGACTATTAGTGCTTAGATTCGTTAAGATTGGTTATTATCAATTTCCACTCTCCACCTCCAATTATCCACATGATCGGGTGTCTAGAGTGTCCCGATTGCCTTCCCTCAAGGCAATTAAAATTTCCCCATTTGGCAATTCAACATATGTAATTGGGCAAACATGTGCGATTTCTTCTTTTTTCATCTCCATCGATTACCATAATGACAATCAGATGCCTCATGATCAGGCAATCTCTCTTTAATAATTCACCATAGCCATTTCTAGTCTCACTCTTAAAGATCGAACCATACCATTGCATCCAAAAATATCAAATTAGCTGGAAACAAGTCTGCAATTGTTCAAATCGCACTTTAGAAGGCTAAGATTTGATCAAAACAATCATGGCCTGATCAGCAGTCCAGATTCAATCTCATATCCGATTGCACGTAGTATCAGCTATACGGGATCATTTCCCTCTGTTCGTGGCTTGGCTCGACTCGCTTCCACTTAGTTAGGCTTGCTCTCGGCTTATGGATGATGACGTGGCAGGTAGGTCCCACAATGTTAATGTGGTTGTTGACTAATCGCTGACATGGCATGCAACTTCTGTATATTGAAGCAATGATAATGTCATGATGACATCATCAGCATCCAGATCTGGCACGTGAGTTGAGTCATCTGGTATGCGAGTCAAGTCAGCCCATCTGGGTGAAAAATACGCGTGGCGCACGTCTGCGTGCGTGGCCAGTAACCCCTCCGGCGCGTGGGGACGATTCTGACATCCAATTTCGATGCAGTTTTCAACAATGGCTTCATCTCTTCCTCGTGTACACAGTGATATGGTCAAAACATAATTTTGACAACTTTTATTTTTGAGCAAAATCAAACACCACTTTAAACCATGTGCTCTGATACCAATTGTTGAGGAATCCGACCGGTGATGTACTGATATTTGCTCATAGGAGGTCAAACACACTGACACAATATTTAACATGGCTTGGCAAATCGCCTACATCCACAGGAGAGTCGATATTATTAGAGATAGAAAAAGAAAATACAAAATAAATATATGGAAGAGGAGGATTACACTCACTCAAACTCAACTCTCAGCTCACTATTGCAATGGCAGCAGGGCTGCTGCCCTTGGCAGCCCCTCTTTCTCTCTTATTCTCTTACACACACTTACCACTCTCTCACCCTCTCATTTTTGCTCTCTACATTGATGCCTCTTTTATAGGCAAATATGGTAGCTTCTCCTGCACATTTCTTATCAACATGGAGGGGACAAGAAAGCCACAAAACATGCCACCAATTTTGGCTACTTCCACTAAGTGGTGAGGTATTGCTACAAAATGGCAATATCCTAACAAAGATGGCAGGAGTAGAGGTGGTGGTAAATTTAAAGAGAAACACATCATAAGATGCTTGAAAACTAAGATGAGTTTGATTTTTAAGTGTTTTAAAAGCAAAATACAAGTTCTTGAAAACTAAGATGAGTTTGATTTTTAAATGTTTTAATTGATGGGGTGGTTAGAGAAATATGGATTTTGAGAGAGAAAAAGAGAGTTGATGTATTTGTTGTGTTTTTCAATCTAGAGAGGGTTTAAATTTCACTTATGCTTCTAAAACATGACAACTATCTTGTAACACTTATAAATAGTGACATTTAGTAAATTTATGTTTCAAAAATACAATAATGTAAAAATATGTTATTTTCTTAAAACTTTTTCAAATGATATTATTCTGCCAAGATTTTTTTTTAAAATTATTGTGCTAATTTGAAAAAAAAAACTTACATCTTAATTCAAAATTAGCAAAATAAAAATGAATTATATCATTCTAAGGCTTTTTCTTATAGAAAATACATATTTTGCATCCCTAAAAATCCATGAACTATATTTTTCACTCGAACACTTCCCTTATCGGCACCCCCTCCCAAGACTCTAGGTATGCACGTATTCGTGAACATGAAGATGGTCGTGCTCCTTTTTGTTACCCAGACGGATTTTCCAGCTTATCTGTCGAAGTCATCAATTAGCTTGTAAGATCACGCAATAAAAAACCCTAAAGCTACAACAATGGCGTAAGATTTCCCATCAAAGGTAGCTTCGAGCTTGCATTCAGGAATATCCCATTATAATTGAGAATGCTTTAAAATTGAAGACAACCTGTTGCCAGGATTGTTGGCTCTCCTTTTGGTTGAGACATGTGGCCTATGAACAGCATCCACGTGTCCAAAACTTGCTAATTTCTTCCAAGATTGAACCTTTACAATGCCATTGGTCCACTTCATTACTATAGATGAGAAAACTGAATTTAATTTTCTTAGTTTGATATGCCCTTTTTTTTCCTTCTAAAAATTACATTAAAAAAAAAAAGCATGGAAGGAAAATGAATACATGAGAGCCCATAATTGCTTTTTTTTAATTGAAAAAAACAACACATGAAAGAATATCTATAAGATAGAACACATTAACCCTAGATTTTTACAAAACAAGAGGTAGAGGTGAATGATAATAATAATTATTATTAATTTTTTTATATTTTGTTTTTCCAAAATCTCTGTTTATTAAACATGATTTTATTAATTAATTGTGTTGACTTATATTATATTAGAGCTCGAGATTAGAATTAACACATAATTTATAAAATTATATTAGTTTTTGGAGTTTGAGAATGTAGATATAGTTATGTTAGAGCTCGGGACTAGGATTAACACAATTTAGTTATTTTTAAAAATATTTAAAAAAATAATTTTAAATTAAAAAATTAAATTATCACAAAATTTTATCTTGTGCGCACTCCCAAAGAGTATCTTTGCGTCTCCGCCGACAGGACTTTGCCTCGCCTAGGGTCAACGCATGCTGTTAGGCACTCTGAACTAATAATAATAAACCATTATCTTTTCTTTTCTTTTTTTCTTTCTTTTCCAGAAAAAAACCTAATCCCTTGCATACGCGTGAGATTTTCAAAGGGATAAGCAGAGATGTGACTTTCGCGGCGTTCACATCATTTGTGCACCGTACAATTTTTAAACTTTGGACCAAAAACATCACGTGAAGAGCTTGTCTTGCTCCGTTCTACATCGCCTGAGCTGACTGTCGTGTAAGTTTCAAACAAGTAGGTGATGAACAACATCAAAATAATTACTTTTTTCTATTTATTTATCTCTTACAATAACATAAAATAATACTTGGATAAATTGATCATATAATTAATTTACTTGAAATATTCAAGAATCTAAAACATGTTCAAAAAAAATTTGTTTTTGTTTTTTAGATTAAAATTAGATGAGTTATATATAATTTTTTTTTTATTGATTCAATTTAAAGTAAAATTTTTATTTTTATTTTTACTTTTACTTTTACTTTTATTTTTCATATTTTCATGGCTTTGGTTAAAATATTTTATAGTGTTTTACTGAATTTGGCTTCCTATTTTCTTTTTTTTTCTTTTATTAAATTTCATATTCATTGTATTTTTGGTGCTCTTGTTTAAATGAATTTGCTTTTAAATCAAGTTTTAATGTTTATCTTAAAATTAATAATGTGAAAACTGTATTTAAAAAGTTAATTGAAAAGCTATCCATAACTTTGAAGGTGAAGCTTGCAAAAATATAGAAAGACATTTTCCTTAAGTTTTCTTAACTAAGATAGATAGAGTTGTCTTAATAAAAATAAAGTTTTAATTTATTAATTAAAATTAAAACTAAAAAAATATCAAACACTAAAACAAGTTTGAAAATATCATCAAACATGTAAAATAAGCTAGAAATGTATTTCATGAACATCACCTACTGGGTTAGTGAAGGATTATATTTTTTCAAAAATCATAATGGTTACTACCCTTTTTCATTTAAAAATCCAATCTATTACTCAATCTTTAACATATAAAACACTAAAACAAGTTCAAAAATATCATTAAACATGTAAAATAAGCTAGAGATGTGTTTCATAGATATCACTTACTGAGTTAGTGAAGGATTATATTTTTCCAAAAATCATAATAGTTATTGCCCTTCTTCATTCAAAAATCCAATCTTTTGCTCAATCTTTAACATATCCATTTAGCTTTTAGATGTCAAGCAATAAACTTGATTGTTTATAAACTCCAAGCATAAGCTTTCTCCCCTTATTTTCCCTTCTTTTTTTTGTCTTGATTTTTCAAATGATATTTATAAAATTTAAAGCTAGGATTTTGATCAAGGTTTAATTATAATCAATCAATGCTCGACCCTCTGATCTAAATAGGAGGGTTTTGGGCATGTTTTTACAATTACAAGCTATGTACCTTGCTAGTTTTATAATGGTGATTTTGCAACAAACTTGATTTTGAAGATTTTAATGGTTTTTGCTAAACTTGGAAACCAATGAGTTGTTTCTAGCCTTTTGATCTTAAGAGAAATGTGGTTGACTCTTAATTGAACACACAAAACAAATAGGTGGTTTTGCAAAATAAGTGTCACAATCAAGGCTAGTTGAGTTGATCACTTTTTAAGCTTCGCTGAAACAACTTTGACATCATTATCATTGAAGACCACTTGAAATTGGTAGAGGGGCTGCACATTTTTCATTTGAATCCAATCTTGATAGATTTGGAGGGTCTGTATCTTTACATTCATTTGTTTGAGTGTGTCAACTCGATTGACTAGATTCTATCAATGTAGTGATGGTTGATCAAGGACAAGATGTTGTTAAGTTTATTGAAAAAAATATAATGTAAATATTTGATTGGAGTAGTTGATCTTTTTAAAAATGGTGTTTCTCAATCAAATGGTGGAAGTTATAACCCCTAAGGTGGTTGGAGACTCAACATTCATTCAGTGAAGATACTTACTCGATTAGGCAAAATCATCAAAGAAGAAGATAAATAGTGGTCAAACAACGTGTTGTCTAGGTTAAATCCTAAAAATTAGAGTTTTTAATTTGGGATTTTATAAATTTCACTTTAATTCCTATTCTTCTAATTTGTTTTAATTGCACCCATAATTGCTTTCCAACTTTTAATTTCATGCAATTTCCCTCTGTCAAACTCAATTGCCAACCCTAAAGTTCAATGCCTTTCTCAATTTTGTCCTTAGTTCTAAATTTATGGATTAACCCTCAATTGACCATTAGATTTTTAATTGTCTTTAATTTAGCCCTTAATTTTGACGATTTAAGTCCTAAAGTCCTTTGTCTTTTACGATTTAGTCCTTGATTTTTGAATTTCTTCAATTAAGTTCTTAATTACCTGTCAAACTTCAATATTTATGCAATTAAGTCCCTGATTTGACTAAATTAGCCATTCAAAATTGCAATTAACCCTAGACTTCAATTCCTTCCAATTGCCCAAATCGAATTCAAAAACCAATTTTACTTGCAATCAAACCCTTAATAAATTCAATTAAACCATGAAAATTTCAATTGAGTTATTAAACATCCAATTAAATTTGTCTTCTCAAATTGGATTTTTCTTGTTAATAGTGCTTTCATTAGTCAAAAATTAAACTATCAATTTTTTAACTCTAGGTATTTTGATCCTTCTCAACCAATACTTGGTAATTTTCTAGACATTCTTCATATTCCTTCCATTGATGTATATTGTTTTTTATTTTTCCAAATTTTTTTAATTGTTTATACTTTGTATTTTTTTAATATTTATGTGGGATCTAAAAATGGGTAACAACACTCATATAGATGTTTTTTGGGCTTTTTAAAGAGGTTTTTAAAGCCTATTAAATTTAGGTTTATTGGTACTCTCCTAATTCTTTGTGATATTAATACGCAAAGACTTGTAAAAATACTTGATGCAATGAGTTTTGTCAAGTTTTTTCATATGAGAAGAGGGGTGAAAACTTTAAGTAATATACCAAAGAACCAGTATGTAAGGGCATATGTTATGGTTGAAAAAATAATTTTTAAGTATATAAAGGGAAACCATGAAAAAATTCATACTTAGAAAATTTCTAACTTGCTAAAGAAAATTCATTAAATGTATATTCAAAAAAATTTTAAGAGGCTTAGAGGAACTTCTGGAGGGTGGAGCTCGTACTTAGAAAGTTTCTTCTAAGTGGTTAGGGGACGAACTCATGTTAACGCTCATACTTAGAAAAGTTTCTAAGTGACTAAGGAAACATACTAGTGTTGACCCCTATATTTAAAAACATTTCTAAGAGGTGAAGGGGTCAAATCTATAAAGGGTGGTGTTATTGAACAAAGAAGACCAAGTTTATCACTTGGAGAGTGGTTATATTAGAGTGTGGAAAGTATATGACCTTTTTAGGATGACACTAGGTATGAAAGCTTTTAATTTAGAAACATCTCACCAAAGAATGAGAAATATGCAATCTCCATAATGATAGTAAGGGGGCTTGGAAGCCTCCCACTAAAGAATGTAGGAGTTATGTGATTTCCCTAGCATTGTGAGGTATGGGAGTCCCTCTACTAAAGAGTAATTATTTTTTGAAAGTGGGTTGTATGTGGTCTTCTTAACAATTTAATAGGGTACGTGAACCCCTACTAGAAAAAGGTTGTCCCTAAGAGTCAGAGATCCAAAATCATACCTAAAGATAATATAAAGCCTAAGAGCTCTATTGAAAATTCATGCCAGTTCGAGTTTGCATTAAAGATGGTATGAGATCCAAGATTAATCATTAATAAATTGGTGAAAGGTGTTTTGGCATCACCCATAGAATGTTTTAGTTCGAGACTACGTTATAGAGTAAAGGATCTAAGATCAACCCCTAGCAAATTAGTAAAAGGCCCTTAAGCATCACCTAAAGAATATTTCAGACTAAGATTGCATTGGAGAATAGGGGATTCGAGATCAGCCCTTGGTAAATCAATTAGAGGCTCTTTGACATCACCTAGAGAATATATCAATTCAAGACTGCATTGGAGAATAAAGAATCCAAAATCAACCCATGATGAATTAGTGAGAGGTTATTAGGCATCAACTAAAGAATAATGTTATTGCAATAAAGAGACCTCATACTTATCCCTTGAAGATTATGGAGGTATTTCCCTAGAAAGACCAAGTCAACCTTCATTAGAAAGTATCTAGAAGCCCCTAGTGGAGATCTATAGATAATGTATGTTAGAAATGCATTGTTTTTATTTCAAAAATAAACTTGCATTCTTATTGAGGATTATACATCATGAGATGATTTAAGTGATTGGAAGAGGTTTTTAGAAGGAACATGTTCTGGAGGTGAAGTCAAGGTATTTGATTTGACTTTTTTAATAATTTTGAATGGATGATCTTATTTTGATTCAAAAAAGTTTTAAATTCTTAGGATATATCAAATACTCATGGGTTAGTCCCTCATGTTTCTTCCTATTTTGATTCAATTAAAAGGTCCATTATGTTGATTGTTCTTGTAGAAACAAAGAGGCTCATGTCATGGTAAACTAGTCTCTTACACCTGTATATGATTTTTTATAACTTACTTCACCTTGAGTAAACTTTTATCTTATAAGGTATAATTTTTTTCTCTAGAGAGCATGTTTTTTTATCCCTTTTGTTAAGGCCTCTAAGGCTAATGACTTAAATAATTCTTATACCTTAAGTATTTCCTTATTGAACCTTTTCAAATATACCCATATAAACTCGCCCTCTCGTTAGATAACATTAAATAGCTACCTGTTGGCTTGTATGATGGTGTTGAAGCATGTCACTAGCTTAGTGTAGAGGTCACTAAACCTTTCAATATAGCTTGGCTTTAAATTATTGCATCATGCACACAAACCACTGGAAGGTTATGGAAAGGATTTTACATATTAAATCATTGTCATAGATGACCAGCTCTAAGCTATTTTGCATATTTTTTTACATGTTTTCTTAGGTCAACTAGGTCATCATAGCTGCCCAGGCTTATTTTTGTAGAAATGTAATCCTTAGATAACTAAGTATTCAATACTCATTAGGATAATGGAGAACCCCTCCACTAATAGGGGTTATAGTCATTTTTTCAGGTATGGTCCTATATAGACTGTCTCTTAATCCTTTGCATATTAGACTCTTAAAATCCCAATGAGTTTGGCATGGAAAAATGGTTACAATAACTAGTTTTCATATCATAGTAGCTAAAAGAATTGCATTCAAAATATCAGCTATGTACATGGGTATCGCAATGGCATGAGCAATCCCTTGAGGGACTCTTATGAATGTCATTCTACCAAGTCTCCTCTTGATAATGTAATTGTCTATGAGCACTTAGCATGACCGGTGGTTGTGTCACTAAGAAGTTATGTGTTGCTAAAGGTGTCAAGACTTATTAGAGTGACAAAGTCTAATTTTACATCTAGATTACCAACACAACCTGAGTAAAGAGTTGCATCTGAATGGTGAGTTCTTGAAGGTCTAGTTGGGTAGAAGTACTTACGGTAATGAGTAGATTTATGTGATATTCTAGCTCTATGTCTTAGTTGTGTGTCATGGAATGACATGGAAATGCCATAAACAAGTTTTTGATGAACAATTAATGGATTTTTTATACGAGTTCCCACGGACGATGTTAAATAATGAGTTCTTAAAGTATCCAAAAAGCTTAAGAATAATGCTTATATGTTGGATAATTGATTCATTTTTTATTTTAAACAATTTAATTTATTCTCCTTAACTAAGGTGTCTGGTGGCTTGATATAGAAAATCTAAGTGATTGGTAACTAATAGTTAATGGTGCCTAATAAGTCAAGATGGTTGATACCTATAAAATATCTCTTATTATAGATTTAGAAATTTTTAAATGCTTAAGTAAGTATTTTTTTTAGATAAAAAAAGTGTAATAATATTTTAAAAAAACAAACTCTAAAATTATATATACTAAAAATATTAAAAATAATTTTTACCCTTCATATTCACATCAAATACTAAGATCTATAATAATTTATTTGTAAAAAAATCCTCATAACTAACCTATTTTTTTTATGCATATAAGTTCTATAATTCCTACTCATCAAAGATTCAAATATTATAATTTATTTTTAAATAAAATCCTCACAAATTATTTTTTATTTAATGCATATTCCATTATAAAATGAAATAAAACATAATATTAAAAATTAATTTAAAAACAAATAACATGAACCATCTTTTAAAGTACATTTAATATGATTTATAAAAAATAATTTTTGAATGTGAGTTGTAATTTATAATTTTTTTTTACAAATTGTAAACAAAAAATAAAAAATTATTTAAATTTAGCAGTATGTTTACCAAAAATGGCATAGAATATAAAATACAAATCAATTTTTCTATACAAAAAATATAGAAATTAGAATTCATAAGTTAAAACTTAAAGATTTTAAGTAAAAAAGAACTTCAACACGCGTAAGTAAGAAAGTGAAATGCACAAAAACTTGGTGGCAGATGAAGCATAAAAAATTAATGCATGATCCTCTGTCCCCCCAATCCTCCACCACTACCTTCACATGATTCAACACCACCAGCTGATCACTTCTCTACAAGAATAAACTTAGTGGGGTGGATTGGAAACCCAGATTGACTTCGCTTCCACATAGAGGAGGAGGAGGAATAGGAGGGTGGGGAAACCAACGAAAGGAAAACACAGTCGCTAAAGGAAGAAGATAAGGAGGAGGAGGAAGCAAACAAATGATGATTCATTGATGACGTCGGACTGTGCTGTGGATGAAGGGCAGATGGCGTGTCGTCTCCTCCGGCGCATTTGTCTTCTATCTTAAAACACAGAATCAAACAAGTTTTAAGTTAAAGTAAAACCAAAAAATAAATAGCAAGCAAAGCAACAGAGATAATCCACTAGGAAGGACTACCAGTACTAGCACTAGTTTGTGTTAGCATTCCTTCCTTTGAACAAAATTAAGCTGAAAAATAAACAAAGTCGAGAATATCAAATCATATCATATAGCATAGGTGGAAATGAGAGGAAGGGATCAGATTCTTCAGCTACTGCTCGTGTATGTGTTTTTGTCTGTGCTTCTAACATTAGCAACGACGTCCTATGGAGTCAATGTGACTTACGATCATAGGGCCTTGTTGATTGATGGAAAACGCAGAGTCTTGGTCTCCGGTTCCATTCATTATCCTCGCAGTACAGCTGAGGTATGCCGTGTGTATATGATGTTTTGTTTTTGTACTTGTATTTGTATTTAATCTTAGCAGTAGTGATAATTTTGCAGATGTGGGCTGACCTTATACAAAAATCTAAAGATGGAGGGTTGGACGTTATTGAGACTTACGTTTTCTGGAATGCACACGAGCCTGTTAAAAACCAGGTAGGTTGCTCCTTTCTTTCACATATTCTCTTGATACTCTCTGTTTGGTTGGTTCGTTGCTGAGGAAGATTCATTGCATTTATTATTAGAGAGTGATTAATGTTAATAAAATATGTTTCGACAACAGTATAATTTTGAAGGAAGATATGATCTGGTGAAATTTATCAAGTTAGTGGGAGAAGCTGGACTTTATGCTCATCTACGGATTGGGCCGTATGTCTGCGCAGAGTGGAATTATGGGTGGGGGATTCTTTGCCGCTGCTGAATTATCAAGTGATGCTTAGCCTTTCTTCTTCTATTTAATTAATTAATTTGTTTATTTGAGAGCAGTGGGTTTCCTCTTTGGTTGCATTTTGTACCGGGAATCAAGTTTCGAACTGATAACGAGCCATTCAAGGTTTTTTTTTTATTTCTTATAATTAATTATTGTTTTGTTGGTGTTTCTGTTATTTTGTTTCTGGGAAGTTTTGGTTAATGGATCCCTCTCTTTCTCTTTCAGGCTGAGATGCAGCGGTTTACGGCCAAGATTGTGAACATGATGAAGCAGGAGAAGCTTTATGCATCTCAAGGAGGGCCCATCATTTTATCGCAGGTCTCTTTCTTTATTTGTTTTCAAGTATTCTTGTCTTGATGACCAATTATGCATATTCTTTTTCTAGGTTCTTTTGCATCATCAGTCAACAGTGCATAGTCTTTTTCTAGGTACTCTTGCATCACCAGTCTATTAACGTAATCGATCACTGATTGACTCGTTCGCTCATTGAGGATTATTGTTTTCTAGAAGCATAAAGAAAAGCTCTTCTTCTTCTTTTTTTCCTTTTTTTCTTCCAAAGAAAAGGTGGGGTTTTTATGAACATTTTCCCCCTAAATTTCAGATTGAAAATGAGTACGGAAACATTGATTCAGCATATGGAGCTGCTGCTAAAAGCTATATCAACTGGGCAGCAAGCATGGCTGTGTCTCTGGATACTGGAGTTCCGTGGGTTATGTGCCAGCAAGCAGATGCTCCTGATCCCATTGTGAGTTTATTTTACCTTGTGGCTTATTAAATCAGAATTACTGCATGTGCATGTTTGTGGAAAACAATCAAACTTTAAGTTACAGACTCCAGTCTGCATTGTGCCTTCTGCCAATTAGAATATCACACACATGCTTATTTGACATTCTCTGTTTTTTTTTTTTTTTTTTTTTGAAATTCTTCCAGATAAACACCTGCAATGGATTCTACTGTGACCAGTTCACCCCCAATTCTAAAAACAAACCCAAGATGTGGACTGAGAATTGGAGTGGATGGTAGGGATTTGGTTTTAACCTTTAACAATTGCGATAGTTTGGATGATATAAGATGCCTAATCACTCACATCATTCTCAATATTTTAAAAATGATAGGTTCCTTTCCTTTGGCGGTGCTGTTCCCTATAGACCTGTTGAAGACCTTGCATTTGCTGTGGCACGGTTTTACCAGCTAGGAGGGACTTTTCAAAACTATTATATGGTACTGCAATGATACTGAGGAGTCCATGACATTTGAGCATTCCCATGTTATCCCATCTGGCATAAAACAATCTTACAAACCAAAAAATGTAACTTCATGTATCAAATCTGATTTTTATTATTCAACTCCAGTACCATGGTGGGACTAACTTTGGCCGGAGTACTGGTGGACCTTTTATTTCTACAAGTTATGATTACGATGCTCCTCTTGATGAATACGGTACGTCTTTTGTCTACCTGTTAGCTTTAACAATTGTGTGAAACTTAATGTTTATTGTCGACATGATGTTGTAATGATACTTCGCTAATGGTTTATTGTGGGGATTAACCCATATTTGCTCTGAGAATTTTTCAACGTCCATCTACAAGAGGATTTGGCATATTTGACATGTATTGCAGGACTTACAAGACAACCTAAGTGGGGTCATCTGAAGGATTTGCATAAGTCCATCAAGCTTTGTGAAGAAGCATTGGTGGCGACTGATCCAGTAACTTCATCTCTAGGTCAAAACTTGGAGGTACATCCCATTTAATGAAACTAGTTATTTCGCTTTACATTTGAAACATCAATTTCTGTATGTGTGAATGAATAGAATTCTTAGATACACTTCTTTGAGGACTCAAAGTACTACGATTCTGTAAGAACTAATATTGCTTAGTTAAAATTATTTAAGTTGACCTACCTCTGGGGAGGGTTCATGTTGTTTCGTCCATCTGTTCACCAGCTCTGTTAAGCACTCACACCTCAAATTCAGAGAAACAAAAGGTTTGCCATGAAATTCCTATAGCTTGTTGACCATGTTTATTTTGATTTTCAATATGAATGGGAACTTTATCCGCTTGATTACACAACCTTTTACATTAAAATGTCATGATACTATAGTAACATTTGTGCCCTTTCTAAGATTTTTTATATAATTTGCTCACTCCTTACAGGTAAAAAATGTGTGGTTTGGTCCTTTTTGTTTTCTGGAAATCAATGTAGATATTTTTAGAAGATACTGGCTTCCAAAATAAGTTCATGCATTGCTAGAGTCCTTCAACTTTTGACATGCTTTCCATGCTTGCTGAAAGTTAATCTATAATTTCTTTTGATGTATTTTCCTTTCAGGCTACTGTTTATAAAACCGGAACTGGGCTATGCTCTGCTTTTCTAGCCAATTTTGGCACATCTGACAAAACTGTAAATTTCAATGGCAATTCGTATAACTTGCCTGGTTGGTCTGTGAGCATCTTACCAGACTGCAAGAATGTAGCTCTTAATACAGCAAAGGTTAGCCTCATTAGTATGTCTTAAATTTACTTATTTGGCACTTGCTAGATTGTTCAATAATTTGGTAAATATGTGGATCCTTGGTTAGTATATCTTACCAGACTGCAAGAATGTAGCTCTTAATACAGCAAAGATTAGCCTCATAAGTATGTCTTAAATCTATTTATTTATTTAGCACTTGCTAGATTGTTCAATAATTTGGCTAAATATGTGGATCCTTGGTTGCGGAATCTGTATTTGCATAGTCTTACTGATATCTTGAAGACTTGGCAATATTCACCAATATTACTAATTGTTATCTTCTCTATTCTATGCTGAATGGCATATCTTGGAGACAAGTTTCCGCAATCATTTCTTTTGGGTAAAAGTCGTGGTTAATGTTCTGCTACCTCCATATGGAAAAATTAACTACATATTTCAGCCATAACAGAATCCTTCAGCTATTACTCATACTTGCCTTATTAACTATGCTCTTTTCCCCAGCTGGGTGGCAATATGTTTTGGCTGAAGATACTTGTCAAATTTCAGTATTTGTCTTCATTTTTTCTTTTTCTAAACCTATATCCTTTCAAACTCTGTAAGAAGATTCCAACAAACTTAGTTTCTCTAATTCCAACCGGAGCGATGTTGGGAACTTGTGCTCCTGATAACAAAAGCTGGATTCTATCTCTTCCTTCTGTGAAGCATATCTAATTGTTGGTTGATTGGTTTGTGGTGCTGCTCTCACCATGCTGTGGAGTTGAACCACTGTTCTTCCTTACCTTTCGTGGTGAAATTCCACTTCCCCTTGTTCTTTCTACTACAGTTTGTATGAAATGAATTATGGTATTGCTAAATGCTGGCTCAATATTTTCAATTGTTCTAGTTTGGGTCCATTGAAAGTGTCTTTTCTGAAGTTCGAGGAATTTTTTAAGATGCATAACTGACCATATTTTACTGCAATCCAATTGGTCAAATATTATTTGGCAGTTCTATCCATTCATGCTATGCGTCTCTACTTGCATTGGCAAATTTAGATGCACAGATGGGGCTGGTCATTAAAGGGTCTGTTTTTCCATTTCTTTGTGAATTACATCAGAATTACTCTTACGCGTCTAAAGACTTAAAGAATTGCACATTAATTCAGTAATTAGAAAATGCTGAATGTCTTGGGATGCTATAAAGGGTAAAATTATTTTCCAACTTTTGTATGTAGCTTCATTTAAACTTCCTGCATGTGAATCGTTTTATTGCACACTGATACATGTGAGCTATGGAGGCACTAGCTAATAGTTGTGCTGTTTAAAATATGTAAATGCAATGTATTGAAACTTTCAGTGTGATTTTTCCAAACCATTCCTGTCTGATAAGTAATACCAGTTTGCATTTTTGTTGACAATAATTTCATTTGCATTGTCGTGGATTTCCCAAAAATAAAAGGTTTTGCCTTTTAAAGCTATTTAGCAGATAGAAGTTTTTTCTTTCTTTCTTGTGGTTTAGCCCCCTTCACATTCTGCTAGCCGACTAACCAAAATATCTTGACTTTCTCGTGACAGATTAACTCTATGACAGTGATTCCAAGCTTTGTACATCAATCTATAAAAGGAGATGCGGATTCTGCCGATACACTTGGCTCTAGCTGGAGTTGGATATATGAACCAGTAGGTATCTCAAAGAATGATGCATTCGTGAAACCTGGACTATTGGAGCAGATAAATACTACAGCTGATAAAAGTGACTACTTATGGTACTCACTGAGGTACATCAGTGTATTACTTCCAATTTCTTTAAGCAGGCGTGGTCTGTTTGCTTCTTCAATCTACTACATTGTTGATGTGTTCGATGTCTAAATTTATGATTAATTGTTGTGTTTGATATGAAAACCTCTCTGGTTATCTTGTCACAGTACTGTTATCAAAGATAATGAGCCTTTTCTTGAAGATGGATCTCAAACTGTTCTTCATGTGGAGTCTCTTGGCCACGCCCTTCATGCTTTTGTCAATGGAAAGCTTGCAGGTGATGGAAAATAAACAATGAACCGAGGATTTGCATCTTCTTGTTGTCATAGATGGAAGAAGGCTGCTGTGTAGTTTCAGTTTTGGCATAAGTGCTCATCTTCGTTTGCTATGTTAATATAACTATTGGAGCATTTACAGGTAGTGGAACAGGAAACGCTGGCAATGCTAAGGTTGCAGTGGAGATTCCTGTCACACTCTTACCTGGGAAGAACACTATCGATCTCCTTAGTTTGACTGCAGGACTTCAGGTTCGACTTTCCTTGCTAAGATTTATGCTTTAATATTTGGATGCATTAATTTTCAATTTTGAAAGAATATGATATCTTCTGGTAAATCCCGCCATTCAAATACAATTAATGTCATGCCCCAAGTTTCGCATAAGTTGTCAAGGTGGGAGATCTTAGGTGCATAAATTAAGCCCAAAGATACAGAAGTGATTGGCCCCTGGTATTACAATTCTGTTTGAACCACCCTGGTGTTATAATTAGATGTGATGCAAATTGATGGAAATCTGTGTTTTATATCAGAACTATGGAGCTTTTTTTGAGTTAACGGGTGCGGGGATTACTGGTCCAGTAAAACTGGAAGGCCTGAAAAATGGCACTACTGTTGACCTTTCTTCATTGCAGTGGACATATCAGGTCAGTCTTTGTTTTCCGACAATCTGACAGATAATGCAGTTGATACTAGAACATGATGAATACTTTGGATATTTTCTTAAAACATTTTCCTGTTTACTTCCTTAATAAGTAGAGCGTGTAGCCAAAAGAATGAATGCAGCATTCTTAAGTTTCCTTTCTTCATCTTTTAAATCGAGAATGCAGATTGGACTTAAAGGTGAAGAATTAGGCCTGTCTAGTGGAAATTCTCAATGGGTTACACAACCTGCCTTGCCCACGAAGCAGCCTTTGATCTGGTACAAGGTAATTAGTTGGCTATTGATGATCTAGGTTTAATTAAATATGGAATCCATAATATAATCAAGCCATATGCTATGATCCTTCCAGTTTTACTGTGATATTGGAGTTTGGTCAACAATTCGTTGCAGGCTGATACAATTTTCTAAGCACATGAATTTTTCTGATTAGATTATAAAGGAGATTTAGACTGAAATAAACTTTTGGAACCAGCTGGTCTTCAGACTATGCTAGGTCAAGAGCAGACCTTTTCATGGGCCGGGCCAGCTCACCCCCCTGCTAATTTTGCTAGGCCTGGGCCCAGAGTGGCCTGATCATTCAGGCCTGCTACTGAACCTGAGCTCAGCTCACGACGATCCACGGGCCATGGGATTTTGAGCTTATTGAAAAAAGAATTAAAAGGGGATGAAACTAACCAGCTCAAACCTCTGATGTACCATGTCTAATTAGATTAGCATGGAAACATTCTCACTCTCACCCCTCCAAATAAAAAAAATATATATGCTGATTTTGTAGGAAAAGAGGATCTTATTATTTCCCATTCATGCTGCCTGCATAGATAATAGATGGGCATGAGGATTCATATATATAACACAACCGTAATAGGTATTAGAAGCAGTTGATCCAGTAAACCGGAGTAAATTTTTGTGAGATTTTTGACGCACGTGATATTTTGTGATTTCTTATAACAACAAGAGAGATTAACTCACGGCTTCTTCATGTGACCGTTTGTCATATCTAGAGTTATATATGCTTCTGGTCTTTTCATGTGGTTAAACATGGAAAATTTCACACTAATTTCATTTTTTTGTACATTTACATGTGTTTGGATGTTTTGAACACTCAAATTGGTTTTCCTTATTCGGGTGTTTTAATTGGATAGCTTTGCAAGTCACCACAATTGCATTTGGTCTGTGTCACCATTTGGCTGTTCTGAATGCTGCGGAATTGATTTTTTAAAACTAACTTCTGGTAATCATGTTCCAGACCAGTTTCAATGCCCCTGCTGGAAATGATCCAATCGCAATTGATTTCTTGGGGATGGGGAAGGGTGAGGCATGGGTGAATGGACAAAGCATTGGACGTTATTGGCCTACCAAGGTGTCTCCAACTAGTGGTTGCTCCAACTGCAATTACAGAGGATCTTACAGTTCAAGCAAATGTCTCAAGAACTGTGCAAAGCCTTCTCAGACATTGTAAGTGCTCAAGAATCCAATGGGGAAGTGTTTGGAACGTTTCAAAGTTTTTGGTTGTGATAATTAGTAATGTTGCAGATACCATGTGCCCCGTTCATGGGTGGAATCAAGTGGCAACACTCTTGTGTTGTTTGAGGAAATTGGAGGGGATCCAACTCAGATAGTTTTTGCTACAAGACAGAGCGCAAGTTTGTGCTCACACGTATCAGAGTCTCACCCATTACCGGTAGATATGTGGAGCTCAAATTCAGAAGCAGAAAGAAAAGCAGGGCCAGTACTGTCATTGGAGTGCCCCTTTCCTAATCAGGTCATTTCTTCAATCAAATTTGCAAGCTTTGGAACCCCTCGCGGAACTTGTGGGAGTTTCAGTCACGGCCAGTGCAAAAGCACTAGGGCCCTTTCTATTGTAAAGAAGGTGCGACTCTGCTCATTCTTCGAATAGGGTTCTATGCACATATCTCTAACTTGTGCTGGTTTGTACCGACAAATGCTATTTTTAACAGGCTTGCATCGGATCAAAGAGTTGCAGCATTGGAGCATCAGCCAGTACATTTGGTGACCCATGCAGGGGAGTAGCAAAGAGTTTAGCTGTTGAAGCTTCCTGCGCATAAGATTTTGCTTCTTGGGACAAGCTATTCAAGTGGCTCAGAAAATGCAACTCATGGATGTTGGTTTTTACTATCCATATTGTGTAACAAAAATGTGATTTAATAAACAGACAGGGAAAATGAAAAGGAAAAGAAAAGCAAAGAAAAGAAAAGCCTTTAGTAAATTAAAGACGAGCAACTTTCCTGCTATTATTTATGATTTCAATCCAAAGACAAAACTTACCAAACAGCACACAATTTTTAGTCAAAAGGGTACGAATACAATTTTTATTTTTTCAGTTTGCTACCAGTAATGGGTTGCTCCTAAATGGTTGCGGTGCCAGACTCTGGTTGAAACCTGCAGACATTACAAAGAGGGGAGTAGAGGGTGGGAGTCTGGTACTTGTCCTCTCCTCCCATCATCGGCATAGGAACCCCTAGCTTGACAGGGCTAACATAACCTGGCCTGTAAGTCTTTCCCAAGACACCTTCGACGAGATCTGTAAGGTTAAAGAATTTGAACTGTGTTTCCAAATGAGCAAAAGCATCGTTTTCTGGTAGCTGGTAGTTGTGTGCCCTGTTTTCTTCCTTCCCAATAGGCCTCACCTTTATATTTAGTTCGACCAGGTTGGCAACTTGCACTCTTACAGTGTTAGTATCATCAGTTCGTTCCACCACAACCTCTCTTTCTTCGCCGTTAGCTCTCCACTCGGCGTCTCCATCAGTGGGGATATTGACTGTCTGGCCATTCCACTTCACCGTGAGAGCATCAAAGTTATCGTCCCATTTTGAGACTCTCTTTGCTGCGATGACTAGTGTATGAGTGTCAAACATGATGGAGAGGGCTTGCACCCAAGTGAAATCGCGAGTCCTGCCTTTCGGTCGAGTTCCAATGAAGTGTGCATTAATTTGGAGGTTATCATCAGAGACAATAGCGAAGTTTCCTCCCTTTGCACCATGGAAGTAGAACATCACTCCATCACCACCAACGAAGCGAGGATCATA
The DNA here is from genome assembly GCF_000495115.2 of Populus euphratica. Lineage (NCBI taxonomy): Eukaryota > Viridiplantae > Streptophyta > Magnoliopsida > Malpighiales > Salicaceae > Populus > Populus euphratica. Next base: position 238,753 of record NW_011499977.1, on the reverse strand, counting down.
GCAGAGGGAGCCATATCCATTGCAGTTTGGTCTTCTAACTGCATGCGAAAGACATGGTAAAAAATAGATATACGACGGACAAGTTATTAGTTTTAGAAGCTGTAGCCAAATAATTACAACAAATTAGCAGCAGCAGGAACACGGTATAACTTACACTTGCAAGTAACTTCACATTTGCTACTGCAGTCAATGAAGCATCCCTTCTGCTTCTTGTTTTTCACGGGCTTCCTCACCTTGCATTGATCTGGACACACAAGCGTCTTGTTTAGGCAGGCCCCCCTTGCTTGGCAGAAAGCTCTTTCATTTCCTGAAGGTGATGGCGACAACATGTAGTAATGTGTTATTGCTGCGTCATAGGGTGACTTCTTGCCTTTGCTGGTATCACCTTGAACAGAGTAGGCTTTCCTTGAAACATATACAAGAAAGAATGCTGCTAGAATGTATGACTTCCTTCTAATATCCATGTCTGCAACCGAGCAATGTCGAGAGAGAGAGAGAGAGAGAGAGGAGATGGGAACGATAGGGTTTCAAAGGGTAAATATATAGAGAAGAGTTGTGGGTTGATATGAGGTGCAGCTAGCTAGGCCTTGGTGTTCGGCTTAATTCTAGTAAATTTGCTTCTTCCCTTGTGCAAAGAGTTGAGAAGAGTTGTTTCTGCTAATATTCTATGACTCTGCCCACTGGTTGCTGGGTCTAATGGATGCATTGCTGGCTGTCTACTTTCTTTTGCTTGAGTTTCATGGCCAAGTTTTCTCCAACTTGCAATTATAAAGACTCCCGATAAATGTTTAGAGAATTCACACGCTACAAGAAATGCACACTCAATCTTGAAAGCACACAACAGCTCACTAGAACACGTGATTTCACGCGCTAAAAAAATAGGAACAAGCATGTATTTCATATTACCAATGGGTATAGAAGTAGTCAAAATTATAATCTTGGAGAGCTTGTGTTTTTTTTAAATATTTTTTATTTAAAAATAAATTAAAATAATATATTTTAAAATTTAAAAAAAAAATTAACATCAACATATTAAAACAACAACATAAAAATATTTTAAAATTAATTTTTAAAAAATTAATTTTTTTAAAAGCATGGTTAAACCACACTTCCAAACATCTTTTGAAATCTTCAATGATGGACAAAATCAATCCTAAACCTATAAATTTCACCATTAAGTTATTATACAATTAAGATTAAAATTTATTTTACATCATAATAAGTCTCCCCCTTAACTTAAATTCTTTTAATAGCCAAGACTCTTCATATTAGTTATGAAGCCTATTAGAGATAATCCTTGACGCCATTGGTTATCCAAATTAATTCCAAGTGATGCTTGAACTTGGACAATAAAAATGACTTTGTTAATATGTAGATTGATTATTTATAGTAATAATATTCTCAATAATATCATTTAAAATATTAATATTATCTAAAATATTAATATATAATTTTGAGATATATAATTTAACTAGTCAAGTGCTAAGTATATTTATTAAAAATTATTAATTTAAATTTTATAAATTTTAGAATCATTAAAAATTTATATAGTTATTAACTTTAGAACTATAAAATTAATTAGAATGTGTGCAAACTTATAATATATATATATATATATGAATAAAATGGTACCACTTTTTCCTCTCATAATGAAGACTAGATTTGTTGCCCGCAATACAATTCTTGTGTATATTTTCCAGCCTTTTCGAATTATACTTTACAAAAAGTGTTTTTTGGATCCCAAAGGGCTTAATGTTTACAGATTTGATGCAGCATTGATTGGAGAACATTATGCTAATGCAGTCTTCTGCTTACTGCTTTTTATCCTGGGAAGTCACATGCTAGGGCATTTCAAAGACAAGTTACTTTTTTCAAAACAAGTTACTATATTTATTAATTTTAAGGGATATTGTTTAATTAGTTAGTTTTTAAATATTTTTTAAAAAATTATTAGTTTGAATCTCATGAATGTTGACAATGAAAATTTATATAATTATTAATTTTAAAATATATAAGATTAATTAAAATACGTACAAAATAAATATTTATATTAATTTAAAAAAAAAAGTTCCTATATTGTTAAAGTGAAGTGCCTAGATTAATGTAATTTTTAATACATAAATTGGCCATTTCACTAATGATCGGTGTTAATCTTGCATGATATTATTGCACAATTTATTCACTGGAAAATAATAACACTTAACTTTATCAGATTCATTAGTGCTACTCTCTCTCCAACTCATTACTCAAATTATTAAAGCTTAATTAATAAAGCTTGTAAGATCTCGAAAAGAAATCAGTAGCATATTTGCATGTGACATGATATGGATTGGAATATTTTTTTCCTAAACTTAAAAAAATTATTAAGAGTATGAAATTTTTTTTTGATAATATCATTAAATTTAATAAAATAGTTCGATCTTGAAACCTGTCAATTTAATTTTTTGTATAGCTCGAGTTTCAAATTAAAATATTTGAAAACTGATACAGAATAAATTATTTAATTTAATAAAATAAAAAATAACTTAGATAACTGATAAAAATATAATATAACTTCTACAAAATTTTAAAATAATAGTTGTTTTTATATTAAGATGATGTCAAATCAAATTAATCTTGGTCATCTTGTGATCTGGGTTATGGAGTTCAATCAATTTAATAATTTTGTTATTTTTTAAATTTTATTTTTATTTAATTTTATAATAATATTATATGCTTTTAAAAATAATATGTATAGCCATTTATTAACGAGGAAGTAACAATAAAAGCTCTTCAAAAGTATATAAAAAAAAGTATATCTGGTTTTTTGTATAATATATGAAATATTAATGACCTTAGACTAGGTCTCAATTTTGTTCGTGAAATCATAGAAATTATAAATTAATATATATTCCTTTTACATATCCTCGGTTATGAAAATATCCAAGTTTTAATCAGTTTCAGCTAGCACAAGACGATGGAGCTCCTGCGTCTTAGTAGAGGTGTTGTGAAAGCAGGGTTCCTATACCAATTAACATGTTCACGCTTACATTCGTAAGTGAGCATAGCCAAGGAATTCAACTTTAACCCTCATTTATATATTGTGTGAGCAACATCGCATCATGCCATTGTAGATCAATCTTGTTGAGACTTGAGAGATCTGTTGAGTTCAAATTAATGGACTATCCCAGACAAAATGCTGCTCACATGGCGTGAACTGCTCAGACTTAATTTCCAAGATCTTAGACTGACGACTATGGTGAGTATGAAGGTTGAGCAGAGACAGACAGTCGATATACGTAGTAATTATCCAGTAAATTAACCCTGTGCATGGCTGTCATCAATGGAAGAAAGAAATTAATGCGGTCCCAGCTAGCTCAAGCTGGCAGCGGATTGCAGCATTTATTCTTGAGCCTTCGTAGCTAGCAGACCACCTCTACATTTCTATTTTTAATATAGCTGCTCCGTGTGCGTGGATGCTGGCTAATTTTCAAATACTAGCTGGTCTTATTCTTCAAGACATTGACTATTTGTAATCAATGGGCGCTTTTCATAACATGATTATTATTTTTATATAAATATTCAAGAAAAAAGAACCTGATGATACAAGCGTTTTCTTCGCTGGTACTGGTTTACAAAGAATTGAATGATGTGATTTTATTTTCTTAATCAAGTCATTAATGTTGAGCTGAGAAGGCAACTTAATCAATTAGATCGTGGCCATCCCATTCCCAGCTGATGCGCCCTGAAACCTGCAAAGCCTGCAGAGGGGTGACGAGAGAGATGGAGTTTGGTACTTGTCCTCTCCCCCCATCATTGGCATGGGCACCCCTGTCTTGACAGGACTAACATAGTCTGGTCTGTATGTCTTTCCCAGAACACCTTCCACGAGATCGGTTAAGTTCTTAAACCTAAACTGTGTCTCCAAGTGAGCAAATGCATCGTTGTCTGGCAACTGGTAGTTGTGAACTTCGTTTTCATGTTTCCCGATAGGCCTCACCTTTATATCCATCTCCAGTAGTCCAGCAACAGTCACTTTCACGGCGTTGGAGTCATCAGTTCTTTCCACTACAACTTGCCTTTCTTCGCTGTCACTCCTCCATTCAGTTTCTCCATCAGTAGGAATGTTAATTGCTTCCCCGTCCCATCGCACATTGAGTGAATCGACATTGTCATCCCAGTGCGATACCTTGTTTGCAGCAATGATAAGATTGTGAGAATCAAACATGACTGAAAGTGCTTGTACCCAGGTGAAGTCCCGAGTCCTTCCTTGAGGTCTACTTCCAATGAAGTGGGCATTAATTTGGAGGTTATCATCAGAGACAATGGCAAAGTTACCACCCTTTGCTCCATGGAAATAGAACATCACACCATCACCACCAACAAACCGAGGATCATAACAGAGAGAGCCATATCCATTACAATTAGGTTTCCTATCTGCAGGTGGATTCACATTAATTAATGAATTTAGAGATACTTCTGACAAATTATTATTAAATAGTTGCTTAATTATAACTAATAAATATGTAACATGTACTTACACTTGCAAGTCACCTCACACTTGCTGCTGCAGTCAACAAAGCACGCCTTGTGCTTCTTGTTCTTCTTGGGCTTCTTCTCTGGGCACTGAGCTGGACAGACTAGGATCTTGTTTTTACAATGCCCCTTCGCCTTGCATTGAGCTCGCTCCTGTCCGCTCCCAAGTGCTGTCAAGTCATCGTGGTCTTCATTGCCACTATTACCCTTTCCATTTCCATTTTTGCCGTTGCCATTACCGTTGCCGTTGCCGTTGCCGTTGTTTCCATTTCCATTATCATTGCCGTCGTTGTTATTACCATTGCTGTTGCCGTGGTTCCCATTGCCATTGTTATTTCCATTATTTCCATTTCCATTGTTATTGCCATTGTTTTCGTTCCCATTGCCATTGCCACTGCCTTGAACAACCATGCCTTGTGTAGCAATTAACACAACGAAAACAGCTACCAAAATAGATGACTTCATTTTAGCCATAAATCTTGGTTTGTAATCTTTTTTGTTGATCCCAAAGTGCTGCAAAACTAATACTGGATTATATGAGATGAAAAAATAGAGTTGCAAAGGCATATATTTATAAGACGTAAACACCGCCAAAGGTTGGCATGATACTCCATGAATCTTTGCTTCCTTCTGTAAAATAAACTTACGTAGCTAGCCAAGTAAAGCAGTTTATTTCTTCAAATTCAATCTTTTGAAACCTTAAAGTTGTGTTTGCTTCTGTTTATTGTAAAGGAGCTCAAAGTACTTGTAAACAGGTAATGTTCTGGGGGTTAATTAGTGGACATATGTGATCCATGGCTTGCTTGCTTCAAGAATTGAAAGATGGTTCTTTCTATATATTTATCTTCACATTTTATACACACACACATAAATATATATATATATATATATATATATATATATCAGCAATTAATATGCAAGCAAGTTGAGCAGGCCCAAGCAGGCATCATTTCGAGAAAGTCAACAAGGCATGTTGCTACATGCATGATCACGCGAAAGCCCCACTTGGATTAAAAATTATGTAAGCAACAATCCAGGCGAATTCATTTTAGATGGTCGAGCTTGCTTACCCTGCAATCGTGCAGAGCCACAGACCATTTTTATACAACTAGCAACAGCTAACTTTTTGGTTACGCTTCGTTAAATTGGAATGGAAAATATTCTAACCCATCTTATTTGAGCCCTCACATACCTAGAACCCATATAACAATATATAGCTTTATTTTGTTACTTTCGATACAATTAACATATACATATACGCAGCTTTTATCCTTGCAGATACCTCCCAAGTCCAAATCCCGTGAGTATTTCTTCAATATGTGCCCAGCAAGATTATAATACTGCCTTAAGCAATCATTAGTTTTCACCTATACATCTTCGTGTATTATCTGGCCTGTAATCTCAAGTTCTTTGTAGGGGCAAGGTAAGCTTTGACCCCCTTTTTCAATGGCTTTGATCAACATCATTGTTGAAACATGATCTCCTTTAAATAAACAAGTAAAGTCAAGCACGTCCTGCCAGACTGTTAAGTTGCGTTTATACTTCATATATGAATACCAGGAGAAAAGGGACGGTGGCTCGAGCCAGGCAAAGAAATTAACAATCTTGATTTGTACGCATGGGTTTTATATTGTCTTTCAATAAAACACAAGATGAATTTCAAATGTCACATATTTCTACAAAAATAAAACGTAAACTTCCGCTGAACATTTAATATAATAATATGTACATGGGCGGATGCTTGACTGTAAGTTCAAATCCAAGCCTAAGAGATAAACTAACCTCTTAGACTTGTCTAACATGATCCAAGTATAAGATAACAATGGGCAAAGGAGCAGTTATTTTCTTGCGCAGCTCAGAAGGAAAAACAAAAGAACTGAAAAGATGCAAAGAAACTTCCAATAATCATCTCACTGAGACTATTGAAATATAGGGAGATCAATCCGTGGTTGTCCGTCATAGCTGCTTAGATCCACTCCTCCAGCTGGGACAATGCTTCCAGAGGTTGCTTCTCCAGCCTCGCTTGCCATCTTCAAGAAGTAGCTATGCCTGCAGAAGAAGCACACTCTGAGAATCTTACATAAGACTACAATGACAACTCGTGGCTGAAAAACCAATATACCATCTAGTATCAGCTGTCAGTTCAGGATGAAAAGCAGTCCCTAGCAAATTCCTCTGCTTTATAGCTACAATAACTTTCTCTTCTGGCACGGAATTTTCCTGGATATCAAACATGTATTATGTGTAATCGTTGAAATAAAACATACAGCAAAATCTGACGAAGAGTAGTAGTGCTCAAGGAAAAATGATATCATCCTACTTATATGACAAGTGGTGGCGCTATACATCATTTGCCAAATCAAATTTGTACCAAAATTATGTATAAAAGTTTGTTTGTATAGACCTTTCCCTTGTTGGTAGGACAAGGCACTGACAGAAGATCAAACAGATGGTGTTACTTTTTCAGTAACATATGATGCGCCAATAGTTTAACATATGCTAAAGTTTTTTCAAACAGTCTGGTTGCATCCTCGTTTTCTTTTTTTTTTTTTTTTTTTTTTTTTTTTTTTTTTTTTTTTTTTTTTTTTTTTTTTTTTTCCCTTCTATAAGAAAATTAACCCCAAAAAAATCAATGGAAATTAGAGGAAGAAGTTCATCAGAAAGGGAAAGAAAAAACAATCAAAGCAAAGCAACCAAAACATCTGCCACCCCATCCATATCTCCTATATCTTTTATCATGACAACATGGCCGATCAATTAATAATTGACAATGTAGATGATCAGACTACTTCAAAAGCAGAAAACGTCATTCAAACTCTCTTTCACAGATACCCATTGCTTGAAGTCCTGACTGAGCTCTGTGTGTATCTTCCAATAAGCCATCAAGAGAATTCCCTAGTCAAAAATCATTAGCCAGGACACCGCTTCATCCATAGATGGTTAAGTGGTCAATTCACTGATTGATTATAGAAGATTGTTAACAACACTGCATTATCTTTGGCAAAATATATGAATTAAGGGAGAAGATAATGTAACAAAATATTAGCAGCAGAACACACTTCAATCCACTGAGACCTGCATGGACAGATATTGAGTGTCTGGTGGACAGGCACCTTATTTGATCTGTAAATATCAATTTCAATTTTTCATCATTGTATTTGTGACCAATCATCATCACAGAGGAGCCCTCTACAAGCTTAGAAAAACTGGACAGTGTAAGCAGATCCAGTCGCATGATTTTCAATAATTTAGAAGGGAGCACATAAGACTTGCGACACTCAAAGATTATTCCTGCAAATGGAGGAATTGGCCCAGCTAAAATAGGACAGGGATTCCGCATGCTAGATTAGAAACGGCATCTAATCTAATCTAAAAGTTCTGTCAATTATTGGCCAAGCACATGTTGAATCTATATGATTTGGTATTTCTTCAATGCAGACTTTGGTACCTAGCCACACAATTGAACTTCCAACAGTCTAATCCCAGATGGGATGCATTCATGCAGAAATTCCCTGGAATTTGGATGGGAGTAACTAGTAGCCTGACTCACACTGCTTCCAAAGTATCAATACAAAGTCAACCTAAGTGAACCAGCTCAAGTACTGATTGTCAAAATGAGCTATGTTGAAATAGGAATGGAGTAACTTTCAATATTAAATTCTCATAAATAGAAAACATACTTTAGTTCCTTTTAGAAAGTCAAAATTTCCATCAATCATGTGTGATCTATGCCAAGGCCTGCTAAAAATGCTCATAACTAGGCAAATTATTATTTAAATTTGGCAAATCTAAATGTTAAAGATACACATCCAAAACAAGAGCATCATAATATGGTGTGAATAAACATGGAGGCATAGATTGAAGTCCTGAGAGGATCGCTACATAAAAAATGCTGAAGAGTAGGTCAGCTACATTGCATTTCTGCCCAAACATACTTCAAGGGGACAATATCAGTAATAGCCTCGTGAGAACCTGATGAGATTCATATAATTGGATTATTTTACAAAGCAACTAATTGCAGTCTCATATTTATCCAAAGTCTTTGTCGAAAATCTTAAAGATCATATCATCTTATCAAACATGAAATAGCAGACCCTCTGTTGAATGGTTTTAACAATTATCAGGCAAGCCTAAGAAAAGCACATGGGAAATTGAAGACAAAAGAATGTATGCATCAGACACCTACAAAAGCACTTTGAAAATGCATAGCAGTATACTTTATACCGGTGAGTGTGTGTGATAAAATTTTGATTTTTACAATTTTATGCATTTTTACATGAATAAAAATTAACTAAGGCAACAGTCAGAGTCAAGTTCGGATTGAAAAAAACCAGCTGAAATTTGAAATTCCTGATGGCATTAAAAATAAGGCAAGAAAAACTAATTGCATTGTAACCAGAGAAACCCCTTGCAAATACTAATTACAATGGCAGAGGAATTTCACTTTACACATAAAACATATTGGCATAAAGCCATATTCTACTCAATCTTTTTTTTTTTCCTGTTGTCTGTCGTTCTAATGGAAATCAGAACCACATGGCTTGTAAATAAATAAAAAAATACATGAATGCATATTCAGCAAACAGAGAAGAAAACAGCCGATATCACTCCGAGGGACAGGCAGTGTTACACACAAGATCTCCATTCAAGAATGAAACATATACAAACCTCTTGGATTTGAACAGCAGAACTTGAATATAATACATTGGTAGATGGAACAGGACACTCGGCCAGCACATCAACTCCAGGCCCGACTTCAAGGATGGCAGGAGCACGGATGAAAACTCCACGGAATGTTTCAGGGCCACCTTCCTTACACGCAAGTTCTGGAACTGTAAGCTCTGCTTCAAAACTTTGAATCTGTGGATATTACTATGTTAAATTAAAAAAAAAAAAAACAGCTGAAAAGAGGAGTATTAATTCCACTCTGCTCTACAAATTTGATCGGGTAGCATTAATGCAAGTGTTTGGATATATAGGAGATAACATAATATAAAATGAGGATTGAGGATAGAACCAGAAATAGGAGCAATCTCTGGAAACATATTGCAAAGATGAAAAGCAACATTTCTCTAGATTGTGAAACCTGTCATACCACCTCAGAACTAGAAACCATTATACTTTGAAAGTTTTAATCCATTATTATGAGATGAAACTCGAATTAAAATGCATTGTATCTCCGTGCCTTTTTCACCAAGTTTTCCTTAGCAAGCCAACTCAACACTTTTGCCACTCTTGAACTGAGAAGAACAACTATATATACACACCTACACAGCGGATACCATTAACGGAAGGAAACCCTAAAGCGCACATACCTGACTACCGAAATAATTTCTATGAACAGTGCAATCTAGGCCACCAACCAGTTCTTGTCCTCCAGTTTTCTGACCTGCAAAAAAATAATTACGTCTGTCATTTTATATTGAAAACAAAACCCTAAAGGCATTAACTTAAAAAGAGAAATCCAAACTGGATACAGGAAAAGGAGGAGAGAGGAAAACCCACCAGTTGCCTTGTTTGCCAAGAAGATAAGACCTGCACAGGTTCCCCATACAGGCTTTCCCATTTGAACAAACTCACGTAAAGCAGGAAACTGCAATTAAGAAATGAAAAGGACCATCAGACAAAAAAGAAATCCCATTTACATAATCAATAAATAAATCAACAAAAAGAAAAGGAAAAAAAAAGCGAGTAGAGACCAGGTTGTGAAACTCAGCGAGTTTAGCCATGGTAGTGCTTTCACCGCCCGGAATAATAAGAGAGGTGACATTTAGAAGCTGTTCTGGCTTCCTTATCTCCATTCCCTTGACTCCCAATCTGGCAAGTGCTGTCAAAACACACAAACTTGTTTTCGAGTAACTAAATAAACATCCAAAAACAGATACAAAACTAGGTTTGTGTAAGAAAAAAGTGCCTGCAATGTGTTCGTTGAAGGAACCCTGTAAAGCGAGAACACCGACGGCGGCCATCCTTGTGCAAACACGGCAGCTTCCTTTTATTTTCTTAGAGATACAGAGAGAGGGACTTGTAAGATTTGGGAACACTTGTTTTCCTTTTCTATGGCGCTAAAGAGTGGACTGGACCAGCGCCGCCACCTCTTGTTTTCTGCTTTTTCATTTCTTTATTTTTATTTTTTCAGTGCTGTCACTCTTTCTTTCATGGCCCAATTTCGCAGTTTTCGAGGCCACACAATGCTGTAGGCCCAACCTACCCGTTTCTTTCAGTTTTGGCATTTTTAGGCTCGTGAATTAATAGGTTTGATGACGGAATGATTTTTTTATATTTTTAATTCAGAATCAAACTATTTATAAAACTCAGCCGGTTGACTCAGTATCTAACAACTTTGTTTGCGAGGTAACTTTAGCTTTTCAAGCCAACCGCATAAATATGATATTTGGTAACCAAAATAACACTTAATTATTTGTATGGGACCATGTTTTTTGAGTTCAAACCGCCGGTTCCACAGAGCTGCTGATAGCTGCTACTTCTTGCATGTGCCGGGTGAATTATTTGGGCAGTATTCATGGAAGCAGTCTCTGTACGCGTGCGTACCTAGTTAAAAAAATTATATTTTAATTAAAAAATTAGTGTTTAATATTATTTAATAATAACACTAGATAAATTAGAAAAATATTATAACACTATATAAATTAAAAAAATATCACATGGTAATATAGCATTTATAAAATTTAATTATAATTATAATTTTATTTTTGATGATATTTTATTTGATTTTATTACATGCATAATAATGTAGCATTTGTGAAATTTAATTATAATTATAATTATAATTTTATTTTTATGATATTTTACTTGATTTTATTGCATACTCAAAAAATCATGAAGACTATAGTTATTATCAAATATCAAAAAATCATAAAAACTATAGTTCTTATCAAATAAATTTCATACGCGATAAAATTATAGATAAATTAATAGAATAATAAAAAATATTTGATATAAAATATTATTTATTTAATAATATAATAATAGTAATTAGACTTATAATATTTAAATTAAAAATCATTAATATTAATATATATTTTTAATTATTTTATAATCTTAATTTAAAAATTATAAGTAAAAAATAAGAAAAATCACTTTGAAATTGTGCTCATCACATGGAAAGTTTTCTTACATACAAATATGGTCCTATAGCTATGTTTTAGCATTTTCATTGATGGTAAAAATATTAGAAAGACTTATATAGCTTATAATTATGGCTAATAATAAATATTTTAACATAAAAACACACAAGCTGTAAGGGATTTTTTTTATTTTATTTTATTTTAAAAATTAGAAGAAAATCATTTGATGATGTCGTATTTATAAAATTTGATCTAATAAAAAAAATATTTGATATTAATATTATTTGTTTTGTTATATAATAACATTAGTTAAATTTATGATACTTAAATTATAATCCATCGATATTAATATGTATATTTTTTTAATTATTTTATAACCTCGATTTAAAAAATAGTTTTTAGATCAGATACATAAAACTATTTTTTATTAAACCTTAATTTCAATCTCGATTTTAACCAAACATATATATTTTTCAAATTAACTTCATCTAAAAATAATTTTTTTCAAATCATAACAACTACTACAATACCAAACACTGATAATCCAAGTTAAAAAAATAAAAAGATCCAATCTAATTAAAAATATGGGTTGATTTACAATAAAACCCAACTCTAACCCTTTAATTTTAAAAAATAAATTATGGTAAAAAATACTTGGCTTTAATCCTTTAAAAATAATTGACTCAATTAAAGTGAATACTCTTAATTAAAAGAATGATTGTGAATGCAGTTTGCACTGCATTTCTAAAAAATTTAATTTTTAAAATAATTTTTAAAAAATAAAAAAATATTTCATCTTGATATATTTTAATATAAAACTTAAAAAAAAAACAACCATAATTGTGAACCTTGTTTTGATTTTAGGTTAGGTTTTATAATTATGCATTTAAATTATAGCACGCTGGGCAGCACTCATTCCTCCATGCATGATTATGCTATTTTTTTTTAATTTTAACTTAAAAAATAAATGACATGTATTGATTTTTTATTGGTTCTGATTTCAGATAGAAAAACATAACGAAAATTCAAAAAAATAATAAAAATAAAAAAGATTGTTAAAATTGTTTTCTCATTTTTTTTATTGGTATAATTTTTTTAACTTTTTAATCATATTTGCAAGAACAGAATATATTTTTTATTTTAATAAGTTAAAAAATTACAAAATTATTTCTTATTCTTATTTGTTGTTGTTATTATCATAAAATAAATAATAAATAATGTGGCTGTGATTTGAGTTTTAGTAGCAGATACTATAGTGGTATTTTAGTTTTTAAATCAAAAGATGATTTAATGGTGTTCCTCAAATTGTGAACCAATTAACGAAACACAATTAAAGGAGATGAGTGTGTATTATTTTCACGAGAGTTTTGGTTTTATATATTTGAGCTTTTCCAATTTTTTAATTAATATTTATTTCTTTATTAATGAATATAAGTCAGCTAGAAAAATAAAAAAAATATGAACTACTAAAAGAACTTTATATATATTTAAAATGACATGGGACATAAACATTCCAAAGAAAATGTAAATAGATATGTCATATTGATTATTTATTAAAAAAATGGAAATCCATGTTTGTTAAAATACTCAATCAAATTAATATTTCCATCAGAATGTTGAGAAAACAAATTATAGAAATACTCCAACAAAAATTCCAATATTTTACTTAAATCAGATTTAAATAAAATAAATATTAAACCAATGCAAATAGAATAATTATTAACTATCATAATTTTAACAATGTTAATAATTCATGAAGACACGAACAGTTTTTAGTTCTAATAATCCAATAGATATCACCTCACCATACAAAAACATAAAAAAATTATGAACAATATAAAATTAATTAATTAATTAATTAATAAATAAGAATTTATTTTTTTATTTATAACTAAATCGCATATGAAATTAAATTCAATTAATGACCTATTATAATTCTGATGTCTTAAATAAAATATTAAACTACATAATTAAATTTAATTATACTATTAAAATACATGCAGAAATAAAATGAATTAGAAATTTTAACCATCTTGTCCTTGATTGATAAATCATTTATTTTTGTTACAGAACCCCTATATTTATTTAAAATGACATGGAATATAAACATTTTAAAGAATATGTAAATAGACTAACATCATATTAATTATTTATCGAACACATGAAATCATATATCTTTGAAATTATTAAACACATGGAATGCAAGAACCCTTATATTTATTTAGTAAATCATGAAGGTTGACCAGGCTTAATTAAGCTTTGTGCTCTATTTTTTTTCAAACTGTTTTTAATCTGAAAAATATTAAATTCATGTATTTTTACTTTTTTCTTATAACTTCAAAATAGAAATGTAAAAGATAAAAAATATATAATTTAAATCTATTTTCAATTAAAAATATTTTGTAAAAACTCATAACATCATATTGTTTATAATACACTTAATATTGTTTTCTAATGGCCTGCATTTCTATGATATACAAATGCCATGACCTAGCTATTAAAAAAAGAAAGCTTCCAATTTATATTCAGTATTTTTTTTATAAAAGGATTTTTTTTTTTTGTAAGTATGAAAAAGGATGTTATCACCACGATTCCAAGGCTCTTAGCTAAAATATGTTTATTTGATTATCTAAAAATATAGTAATCATTATTTTTTTTTAAATATTTTTTTATAAATACATTAAAATAATATTTTTTATTTTTTAAAATTTATTTTTTACACACCAAAAAAATTAATTAATTTTAAGTAAAGAAAAGAGTAAAAAGAGTTAATTTTTTTCAAAAATATTTTTAAACATAAAAAAAAACAAGGTATAAAAACAACATGTATAGAATAAACTAGCAAGGGATCTAATACTATAATACAACATGTATAGAATAAACTAGCAAGGGATCGAATACTTTAAAAACATGTATTTATAGTCATTTTTACACGGGACTCGAGCAAGAACAGGAAGATGAAAGTGGTTGTGCAAAGGTTTCTTGGAAGAAAGACGCCATTTGTGTTCTTCTTATAGTCAATATCAAAGCCCTTTGATTTAGGAAAGATGGTTGGGTTAGGACAGAAGAGGGAAAGAGACGACGACGGCTGGAAAAACAGAAGGCAAGAAGAGATAAGTGAGGAGTTTTGTGAAAAACTAGGGTTTTGTTGCTTTGAGGTTTTTGTTTTTTTAATGTTGATTTAATGTCAAATCCAAACGGAATTATTCTAGTAATTTAGAAAGTCTCTTATTGATTTGATTTTACATGTTTTTTAGAAATTAAATTTCATGAATTCAAACCTATATTCTCAAAAAAAATAAAAAATTCGATACCTTGTGAATTGATTCAAAGAATGCATACCAATTATTCTAGTTTTCTTATGGTAATATTTTTTAAAATATTTTTTAATTTTTATTGTTTAATTTTTATTAGTTATATTAAATTGATACTCAAATTAATTTAAAAGAATCCAGTTTTTTTAGTTTTAATGTTGATTTAATGTCAAATCCAAATGGAATTATTCTAGTAAATTAGAAAGTCTCTTAATTTTAATTTTAATTTTTTTATAATTTTATATTTTTATTAATTTAATTTTAATTTTTTTATAATTTTATAATTTTAATTTTTTCAATCACAATCTCATTTCATTTCATTCATTCATGGTTAGTGAAATTAATTTTGATGGTTTAATTTTTTTAATTTTTTATAATATTATCTTAATTTTATATTTTAGGTTAATTCATCAACACCATTTCAAAAACAAAATGGTAACCCGGCCCACAGTAAATTACCGCAATTGATATACATGATATTTCCTCACTAAAAATAACTAAAAATAGGAGATTTTTAATAATAATTGCGTAAATAAAACCAGCTTCTCCGAACGTTAATAATAGTAGTGTAGGAGTACCAAACATCCTCGACAGCTTCTCCGGACACGCTTCCTATTGTTTTTTTTTTTTTGAAAAAAAACCTATTTTTGTCTCCAACAGCCAAAACATTATTTCAGCTCCATATATGCTCTATTTATATGATTGTATTTTTTCTCACATGTGTATAAAGTGTCATATCTCTCTCTGACAATCTTCAAATCTCACCAAATAAACCCCTAAAATTGTATCCAAAAGTAGGGTTTCTCTGAAAACTCCATTTTGATGTTTGATTGTTTTATGTTGGTGTTGTAGTGGATTCACAATCAGGACGATGTTTGGTTGGTTATTCAATATTATTTTTAGTTTAAGCTATCTTCATTTTCATTTGGCTGAATGGCATCCTTTGGAATAATCCCAAATCCGATCATCTCTTCTTTTCCTTTTTCTGTCTTCTTTTTCCAGCCTTTTGATTCTTTATTTTCCTGGCTCTGAATTTTAGGGTTTTTTCTATTGAGAATGATACATAAGAGCTATTCGTTTGCTCGAGCAATGGGTTGTTGTAGCTGTTTTGGCTTCCTCAGGAAGCCCAGGCGAAGACCCGTGCCCATTTCTAGCGGCGGGAGAAATTATCATCACCACAATAATAATAATCATCTCTCCCAGGAATTATTATTAGATGGTGAAATTGATGATGATGGTGGGGAGGATGATGGTTCTTTCAATGGTGACATTACGGGCACTAGTTATTGTGATTATGCCGAGTTGCCGAGTCGTGCCAAACGCTCTGAAGAGAATTTAAGACTTAGGGAACTGAATGGATTGGTTTGCAGGAAATCTCCCGTCAAGGAAACCCATGTACTCGTTCGCTCTGAGGTAATCGTTTTTTTCATTTGAATTTGCGGAAACCCATGTACTCGTTCGCTCTGAGGTTTGAATTTGATTATAATCCATTTCTATCTCCTGGGTATTATTTTTGTGCATACAACTTACATTTCCGAGTAGGGGTTCTTGTTTCATTGTTTGGTTGAATGCTTTCCAGGATGAAGATGGTAATAAGATGATCAATGAATATGTTCGCCAGTATAAGATTGGTGCTGGTAGCTATGGCAAAGTGGTAAGCATAATGTGGGGAGACATTCTTTTTGCTCTTCTTGGTTAAGAAATTGGTCTGTTAGCTTTTTATCAACCTTGTTTCTGCAACAGGTTTTATATCAAAGCAGTATAGATGGAAAGCTTTGTGCAATTAAGGTAGTGTTTTCTCTCTGAATCTGAATGCTTCTTTTTGTGGTGGATAAAGTAGGAACAACTATTTATCAAAATTAGTACCAACAACTTAGAGAGAGTAGTCACATCTTTTTTTTATGAAACTTACTTGGATGGATTAGTTTTAATTTTTTTTTTTGTAGAGAATTCTCTTTTCTGTTCCCTTTTGAAATTTTTTTATAAGTAAGAAAGTGAGATTAACTCTCAGTTAAAGTAGCATACAACTCTTCTTATTTCTTGTAAACATGTGCAATTTTTTTCATCAATTGCAGGCCTTTCATAAGTCTCATTTGTTGAAGCTGCGGGTTGCTCCTTCAGAGACTGCAATGACTGATGTTCTTCGTGAGGTATCTGCTTCTACTTACTCTCTTGTTTTGTGGTCTTGAGTGCTTTCACAATTTGCAATACCAACATCTGAACCTTTGGCAAAATGCTCTAGCTTTATCCTAACAAAATTATTATTTTTAAGCTCATTGGTTGGCGGGGTTGCATCACCTTACTTATCAGACCCATACTGTATTTACAGTGGTGTGGTTATTGTAATGTCTACAATAGCTTGCATAAGGTTCTTTAAAGCGTGTATGTACCTTAAGTATACACATGGGATTTGGGTTTCAGAGGTATTGAGATTCTGAAGGAATTAAGATTCAAAAATCTTGCAGGCTTAACAAAATTGCCATTGAAGTTTTGCGATGAATAGTTGTGGAAGTCATGTGCTTGATAAAGCTGTTGATGGAATATCAAAGAAGGTACTGGATGATTAGAAAAGGTCCTTTGTTTTGCTATACGAGTTCAAGAGTGATACTTAAGTCTCATGTACTATTGAGGCTATTTATCAGTTGATGTACCTATGAGGAGAGATGGAGCATAGATCTTCTAATTGGAAAATCAGTTTGGTTTTGTGCCTGGGAGATCTGACCATGGAGGTTATCTTCTTCTCTGGAGTTTAATGGAGAGAAACAGAAAGAAAAGAAACCTCCACATGGTCCTAATTGATTTTAAGAAGGTTTTTGACAGGGTACTAAGAAAAGTCCTTCAACGGGTGCTGCAGAAAAGGGGAGTGATTCTACTTGGTACTAAATGTGAGAAAGTGTAGGTATGAAGAGAATTTCCTGGTGGTGACAGAAATGAATTTCCTATTACAGTCAACTAGGACCAAGGTGCAGCCTTGAGTCCAAATGTATTTTTGCCCTGTTTGTGAATGAACGGAAAAGTTGTATCAATATGATATTGAATGGTGTGTTTTATTTGCAAATCATATACTTTTGAAGTATGAAACTAGAGCTAGGACCAAGAAAAAATTGGAGTTATGGAAGAACACTCTAGAATTCTCTAGTTATAGACTACCAAAACGTCAACAGAGTACATACATTGTAATTTCAGCAATATTGGATATAGAGTTGGTGATGAGTGTAAGAAGAAGATGTGTTATGAACTCATTTTCTTATTTTCTTTCAATATTGTATATTGTTATTCAGCATTTTTATCTTAAGAAAATTATCTTATTTCATGTTAAGCAGTTATTATTGATTACGAGAGTTAATATATTTCCTACTTTTAGGGTTTTTTTGCCTAAATAATCACATTTACAGAGTGTTTTTTTCAAGAAGCCATTTGATGAATGAATTTGAGTATTATGATTTTGCATAATTGTTTGTTCTTGTGGATCGCAAAAACACAAAGTTTCATGCGAGTTCAAGGGTTTAGTCCAGTGGATTCTAGAAATTTGTCCCATTTCTATATGTTTTCCTTGTTCTTTTTCTCTTTGATATAGATCAAATGATGATTGTTCTACCAAGGGGGATTGTTGTTGGTCAAGGTGCTGTAGTGTGACTACTTATGGGAGCCATTCATTGAATCAAATTTTATTTGTAGTCAGGATGGTTCTTATTGAAATTGTATCAGAGTGTTGCAATTGACAAAATTCAAAACTTGGATGAAGGAAAGTGATTGGTGGAAGTGAATATCAAAATGTTCATAAAATGAGTATAGTTTGAGATGTTATGATGTATGCGTGGAAGCACAAAGATTGAGTAAGAAATGAGTACATTTATGAGAAGGTGCAGGTGATACCCAATTGAGGAGAGTTATTCTAGATGGTTTGTCTATTCCTATGTTGATCTATGATGCCCTAGTGAGGAAGAGTAATCAAATTGAATTATTAAGAGAGGGGAGGGTGGTGGACAAAAGATGATGAGTTGAAGTGATGAAAAATGATCTAGCCTCACAACAGCTTACAAAAGACTAATGGAACCAGATGTAGCCATTTGATTGAACATTCCATTTGTATTTGTAATAACCTGGTGCTCATTATACTTGATTGGCCCTTTGCATGTTTGTAGTATTAATTGATCTGTTTAGCTACTTGCCATGAAGTACTGTTGGATGACGTAACACAAGTTGTTTTTTCTTTTTCCCTTGCAGGTTCTAATCATGAAAATGTTGGACCATCCTAATATTGTCAATCTCATTGAGGTGATTGATGACCCAAATACAGATCACTTCTACATGGGTATTTCGTAACCACATTCTTTCTCCTTATCGTTTCAATTTCAGTGTGCTCAATCTCGTGATTGTGATTTTGTGTTGAATACATATTTATTAAGTAGGATGGACAGATTCTTAATTGACTGGAAATGTCTTCTCTTTTCTCAGTTCTGGAATATGTGGATGGAAAATGGGTGTGGGAAGGATCCGGTCCTCCTGGTGGAATTGGAGAAGATACTGCTAGAAAGTATTTGCGGGATATTGTATCTGGGCTGATGTATCTTCATGCTCATGTATGTTCTTGATAGATCAATTTCTTGGATATTGTTTTGTTAGTATGTTCAACTGATTATTCTCTCATCTATTTTATTTTCTTTGTCTATTGCTATAAGAATCATTTTTGTGTTTTGATCTTCCACTTTCAGTATTTCTTATCAAGTTATCCATTACCAAACTGACTTGCGTGCATTCAGACATATTATCATTATTTTTCATGTAGCACTATTAGACTAATAGTAATTGGCATGGTAGATTTGAAAATAATGGCTTAAAGCTCACTGGTATTTCTGTAAGTTCCTTTCCCTGCATGTTTGAATGTTAGAATGACAATGTGGTTGCTGGTACTACAAGCTTGTTGTTATTTATTCTAAAAATGTTTGCCATTGTCTTACTCATCACAAGAAGAAAAGAAAATTTACTGCCTGCTAGTCTTGATGATTATGACGAATTATTACATTCACATTTGATAGTTGATATTAATCGAGATCGTTTTGAATATCTTTTTGAAACTTTAAACCACTGCTTGTTATCTTCTCTGTATATATAGTCTGACTTGCTTAGTACTAATAGTTAGATGATGGTGACTTCAATAGGTAATTTTAGCCAAAGCAAATCTTTGACCATTGGTTTTGCTTGTTCTTGTTATTTTAATCACATTCTAATTGGGATACTAGATCTAGTTTTGATCTCCTTTTGATTTTAGCATTCACAGTATTAGTAGTTTTCACTCCACCAGAACTCTGATGTAATCAAATATGAACTTTCCCCAAAAAAGAAAAGAAAAGATAACTGACAAACAAGAGGAAAGTCCAAGCAGACAGTATTTATCCTTGCATTGATTTCTTGAACTTTGTTACATGAATGGGATTCTATGGAATTTATGTGAATTAACATTGTAGTTTTTGTTACATGAATGAGATTCTGTGGAATTAATTTGAATTAGCTTTGTATTCTCTTTGATTTTATCAAGATGTTTTATGGATGCTGTGTGTGCATTTCCTTTCAATACACAAATATCTCTTCAATAGACAGATATGGATGGCTACGTGCAGTGAACTTTTCTTCTTGTGTTTCTTCTAATAAACAGAATATAGTGCATGGGGATATCAAACCTGACAATTTGTTGGTTACTCGCTCTGGTACAGTGAAGATAGGAGATTTCAGCGTCAGCCAGGTAGTTGAGGTAATGAAATTGCTTCAACACAGGTTTAGTTCCAGTTAGTTTCTTTTATGGAAGAAGAGCTAGTGACAAAATTCTATGATTTTAAAGTAGACTGTAAGATGTTCCGTCACTTTGTTGGTTGTGGTGGTAGATATGAGTTATTCCATGGGGGATATGTTTTTTGGGTGGTGAAAGTTTATAAAGGAAAGGTTTAAATTGTACAATGCTGGCCTTGATGAACGTTGTACTTGTAAATATCTTTTCTATCCTGAACGGTCAGAATTTTGCGCTTGCATCTGGTTGTTTGAATCCTCCCTTTTCATCTTCTTCCTTGCTGGGATACTCCTTGAAGTTGAACTTGTAAAGATGTCGATTATCTTTCAGCATCTCTGTATAAGCTAAGATCATTTGAGTGCTTCATAGAAATCAAGTATGGGATTTTATTTTATCTAAAACAGAAGAGTTGTTAAATTTACAACTTACCGGGATTTTTTAATATTTAACCTGTAATAGCTACTGGCACACAAATTAGATTACATGCATCACTATTGTTGACCTTGGCTCTTCACAATCATTTGTGGTCATGCAGAAAGAATTAGTACTATATGATGTGTGCATGTTTTCTGGTCCAGCATCTTAGAAAAGTAAAATTATTGCTTGCAATGTGCTGGCAAGAAATGGATATTGTGATATGACACCACTTTACACTCCTTTTCTCCATATTAGAAGTATTTTTGTTTTTTATAACTGCCTTATTTGGTTTGGTAGGATGATAATGATGAACTTCGTAGATCTCCTGGGACTCCTGTTTTCACAGCGCCTGAGTGCTGTCTTGGTAGGAGTTTTTTTAAGCTGAGAAATCTGCAATGCTTAAGCTAACAGGAAATGAGATCAGCTTACATCTGTGCATGGATTTGCCTTCTGATTGAACAGGTCTAACTTACCATGGCAAAGCTGCAGACACGTGGGCAGTGGGAGTGACTTTGTACTGTATGATTCTCGGGCAATACCCATTTCTCGGGGAAACACTCCAGGATACATATGACAAGGCAAGCAAACGAACTTACATTTCCATGTTATCTTCTCCGCTTACTTAAGCCTCCTGCTTTACAAATTTCTGAACAAGTGATTTTGTGTTTTCCTCTTTCCCAGATTGTCAACAACCCCTTGGTGCTCCCTGATGAATTGAACTCGCAGCTGAAGGAATTGCTCGAGGGACTTCTTTGCAAAGGTGAGTAAAATCTATTTGTTGTCAACATTTGGCCTTTCCAGCTAGGGCATAGGCTTTGCAAGTTCGCCTGCAGGGTAAACACGTTTCCTTTTATATTTATCCCTCGTATATCCTGTTTTGACTTGAAAATTGTCCTGTTAAGACCCAGCTCAGAGGATGACACTGGATGCTGTCGCAAATCATGCCTGGGTTATTGGGGATGATGGGCCGATTCCTCAGTTTTTGTGTTGGTGCAAGCGCAGTAGCAGGGAACCATCTGATGGGAACGACAATGGTATTTGCAACCACACCGAATCAAATGGTAGTGAGTTCGGCAAAATTGTATAATGTATAGTAGGAATTCCATTTTCTCCTTTGATTTTGGGTTTATCTTTTGAACTCCCCCCCGTATGTGATTGGCCGGAGTGCCATAATATCTTGTGAAAAAAGGATGTGAGCTGTGGTTGGGATTTTGAAGAAAAAAAAATCAGAAAAATAAGAGAAACAAGAAAGATGTAGGCTTCTGGGACAAGCTGTCAGGATTATGTAGTGATATATCCTAACTTCCGACCCAATAGCGGGAATATGATTCTTGAGTTTAGTGTTTTCAACTGGAAGACATTCGATTTTTCCTTCATGCAGTTTCAGTGAGTTTAGATTATATCTATGTATTTGTGTTCTTCAACTCAAATTATCTCAGTTGTTTGAACTTATCCCCTTTCTTTCTTCCCAGATTGCAACCCCTAATCACCATTTATAACTCCCTTTGTCTCTCGGAATTGCTGTGCAGAGGTTTTTAAATGATGTTTTTACAGATTTAAAAAACTTTACTTTATGCCCTTTGGATCTTGTTCTTTTCCTTTCCAGGTTAATTAGCCCTTCACACCTGAATTATTCAATTATATGTGGTATTTTTTATTGATAATTACAAAACATTATTGATAGTTAGATAATACCAAGTTCATATTTATCTTTATTATAAAAACTCAAAACTTTTTTTAAAAAAATATAATTTTTTTTATAAGAATAGAAAATATTTAAAACAATGTATTTATATCGGAGAGAGAGAGAGAGAGAGAGAGAGAGAGAGATTGCTTAGAGTTTAAGGTAAATGTTGGGAACAAATGCAAGCCAGTCGGTATAAATAAATCAATAGAGTATTTTTAGGTTTATTTTGTTGAGTGTGCTATGGAATGGCGTGACGTTGAAAGTTTAAACCTCATGCTAGAGCAATAAATAGAATAATCAAATAAAAATTATAGGCACAGGAGACATGCATAATATTTTAAAAAAAGAGATTATTATAAGAAACTATGAAGCGGGACTTTTCTTACTTTATATATTATTATTATTTACTCTTATATTTTATGGACTGTAATAGTATGATTTTTTATAAATTTTAATTTCATCTTTAATTTTTTATTTTGTACAATTAAGCTTTTTTTAAGCTAAAATTAGACCCTAAATGCATTTTTTTTTGCTAGGAGAGTTAAATTTAAAAATAAAAGATCAAAATAAAAAACATGTGTAACATACTTAGAAAGTTCATTTCCATCTGCTTTTTATTAAATTATTAGATAATTAGTTCTTGTAATTTAAAAAAAATACATTTTATCAAACCGAACTGAAAATGATCACCCCTAGCCAGGGCTATTGGGTGAACTTTGTGTTCTGCAACTTACTTTCACTCCTTTTTATGCTGATAACACGAGTGTTATTCAAATTGTTATCAATTCAATTTTCCATGAGTGCACCAAGCATATTATGATGAATTGTCATTCCATTTGTGAAGCACTTGCTTGCTAAGATATTACTCTTCCTCACATTTCCACCGAACATCAAACAACCGAAAGCAGCCGGTTATACAGTCCCTAGTATGATTTTTTTATAAATTTTAATTTGATCTTTAATTTTTTATTTTGTACAATTAAGCTTTTTTTAAGCTAAAATTAGACCCTAAATGCATTTTTTTTTTGCTAGGAGAGTTAAATTTAAAAATAAAAGATCAAAATAAAAAACATGTGTAACATATTTAGAAAGTTCATTTCCATCCGCATTTTATTACATTATTAGATAATTAGTCCTTGTAATTTTTAAAAAATACATTTTTTATATACAACTTAATTTTTTTAATTTTTTTTATGAATAAGGAAAAGAGTCACCGAAGAGAAAAAGTTGTTCTTAAAGAAAATTTAAACCACTAAAACAGTTAATTCTTATATTAAATGATTTTGTTATGATAAGAAGGTTTTTATTAATTTTTTTTTCATTCAAAACACCTAGCTAAAAAAAATTTATAGTTTCAAGTTATTTTAAATTTTAAACTGGTTTTTTATGTTTTTAATATTATAAATTGGTTTAACAAAAACTATAGCATGTTTTTTAGATATTTTTTTAAAAAATAGGTTAAAATAATTTTTTAGTTAAAATACGTTATTTTCCTGTCAAATCAATGTCATGTTCTAAGATTGATAAATTACATGTTTGTTTTTTTGGCTGTAACTAGCTGAGGTGGATAACACGTCACATTAAACTTCTTTAAAAAATAAAAGGCCCATGCATGGCTTGCCTCGTTTCTCTCTTTTTTATATATTAATGGCCTTTTTGTGTTTATTTTTTAAAATGATTTTTAATTTTATGTTTTAATTAATGCTCTTCTATATTATTTCTTGGGTTTTTAATTATTTTTTGAATAATAATAATTTTTTAATTATATTAGATATATTTAATTTCTCATTGGCCTGGTATGATTTATATTTATTTTTTTATTTTATATAGAATAAATATTTAGTTTTTACAATAATTTTAATATGTGTAACCTTGAATACTATTTTTTTCTTGTAATCCTTTCAATAAATTTTATGTGTGTCAATCTCTTTATAAATTAATTGTTATAAATAAATTTATTTAAATGATTTATGTTAAGATATTAAATATCTTGATTTACATTAATATCTTAATTTTTTTAGTTATTTTTCAATTGTTAATTACTTTTGTATTTATTTACAAGGTGATTTATAAATTATTTAATTGGATATACATATAAATTTTTTTATTTATATTTATATTTTTTATATAAAAAACACATTGAAAAACTCTACATGTTCAAAGGTTTTTAACAAATGCCGATGTTTTTAATTTGATTTTTATTTTTTTGATTTTTTTCTTAACTTTTTTATAAATTTTTTTTATTTTTTATTTTATTTTTCAATTTAAGTTGACAGTGCATTATTTTTTTTCCTAATTTTGATTATATATATATATATATATATATATTTGTTTGTCTATGACCGTCTTCTTTTCCATATAATAACAAATTTATCTTATTTAATTGGTTGAGATTATAACTGGAATTATTATATATATTTCTTAAACACAAAAATATTAAGGAGAAGTTAAAAAAATATATAAAAATACATAAAGCCAGGTGGGTCCGTGGTTAGGTGAAAAATACCCTTTATCCAAACCGACTAGATACGGATAATGATTAAAAATATACCCTGTCAGAGCGTGGTTGCATAAAGACCTCCCCAACCCATTGCCGCTGTTGTTTTGTATATTTTTGCAAAAGTGTGGCTTTTGTAATTATATTTTTATAAAAATATATTAAAATCATATATTTTTTATATTAACATGTTTAAATAATAATAAAATATAAATTTAATATTTTTTAAATAAAAACTAATTTAAAAAACAGATTAAATGACGAAAACAAACATTTCATTAAGTTTGAGTTTTTTTTCTTTCAAGCTGAATGTGTTTGATATTACAGTTTAATTGTTTTTATTTTTAAAAATTTTAGTTTTAAATTAAATTTTTGGTGTTTTTAGATCATATTATAAATAAATTTTAAAAAATAAATAATATTTTTATATTAAAAATTTTAGTTTTAAATTAAATTTTTAGTGTTTTTAGATTATATTATAAATAAATTTTAAAAAATAAATAATATTTTTATATTTTTTAAATAAATAATATTTTAAAAAATAAATAACATAATTTACTTAAAAAAGAAAGAAAGAGAGAAGGAACCAAAGGACGAGGGTGCCGGGACTAAAACAGACTCGACTCATGGCATCGTCATCTCCAAAGAACCAACTCTCTTCTTCTTCTGAAACCCTAAACCTCCCGACCGAAACTTCCCTTACCCAGACCAACCCAATGAACGCCCAGGATTCACCCATCCCCCCTGAGCAACAAATACAGCCGTCCAACAGCCAAGATGACACCACCACCACAACTGGGGAGAAGCGAAAGCGAGAGAAGACAACAACAACAACGACAGAAGCAGAAGCAGAAGCAGAAACAGAAGCAGAAGCAGAAACAGAAACAGAAACAGACCCTTCACTCAATCCATTCTATAAAACCTCGCTCTGTTCCTACTTCAGGCGGCACATGGGGGCCTCCTGTAGCCACGGCAGTGCGTGTAAGTACGCGCACGGCGAAGAGGAGTTGAGGCCCCGCCCGGATAACACCTGGGATCCTACCTCGGAGCGTGCCAAGAAAGCTATCAAGCTGGACACCACCAATAATAATGATAGTAAGGAAGAAGATGAAGATGAGGAGATCATGATGACTGATATTGCTGCTGACGGTGATGGTGATGGGGGTTGTTTGGATACTGGGCTTAGTAAATGCTTGGTACATTTGCCCCGCAAGTGGCTTTCTGATCATTTGAGGAAGTTTCTAAGTGATCAAGTGCGTTTTTTTCATTAATTTTGTTCTTATTAAGTTTTGTGGTTTTCCTAATAATAGATTGTTTCCGTGGTATGTCATTATCAAATATAACTAGGAATTATTTCAAGCTTTCATTACAACGTCTCTGTTTTTTCAGGGGATTCTTTTCAAATCTGCTAAGAAAAAGAAAGGCATGTCCGTGGGTTTCCTAAGTTTCGAGGATGCTGAGCAATTGAAAAAAGCAATCGAGGTACTCCAAATATTATATATACCCCATGAACTCAAAATAAGTAGCTAGCACTCTGTATTGGTTGGTATCTGAAAACTTGAACGTGTTAGGAGCTGGAAGGAAGATCTATTGGAAACAAGAATATAAAGGTTGCCGATGTCATTCCCCGACAATTTGAGCAGAAAATCAAATCAGCAATGGCTGCCCCTCAAAACATTCCGCAGACAATGGAACCTGCATTGGATGGAGAAAATGCTGGGATCTGTAGACCTTCAGATGCTATTGGGGATGGTGATGGGAATAATGACAATTCAACACAAGCTGGTTCAAGCTGTCAGGCCAAATGTGCCCGTGATGTCGCAACACCTCTTGCTCATATGCCTTATGATGATCAGTTGGAGCACAAGAAGAACTCTATCATGCAAATGCTCAAAAAACTTGTTAAGAACACTTTTTCTGTTTCACTTTATATTTGTAAAATAGTATATGCTGCAATGTGGCGCCTCAGCAAACTGAACTGCTACATTTTTTTTGGGACAGACAAGAAATGCACGCAAAGCTTGTCCTAATGGAGTTTCTCTTCCAGAATGGATTCTCAGATCTAGAGAAATAGGTATTGTTTTCCTTTCAATCTTTGCATATATTATCACTCCAGGAGAATTACTTTCTTTCTTACAACAATGGTGGCCTGAAAGCTTGAGGAAGGAACAAAGGGTTTCCTTATGAAATAATAAGACTTCCATATATTTCATAACATTTTTACTAACTGCATGTATTTACTTCTCATTCCACTTCAAGGCTGCACGAGACTCTTATGGATTCTCACGGCTGCTTTTTTTTTCTCTCCCTGATCCGTGCAGGTGGTCTTCCATGTGAACTAGAGGGTATACTTGAATCACCACTTAGAAATGGATATCGTAATAAATGCGAGTTTTCTGTTGGATATTCTCTTCAAGGAAAACCTACTGTGGGTTTTATGCTAGGAAACTTTAGGTATTTCATGTTCACTTGTTTTTCAGGTACTTGTTGGCATGGGGATTGTTTCGAAAATGCTAATATTTGTTTTCCAGGGAAGGTGTGACAGCTGTAGAAGAACCTCTGGGCTGCCCCAATGTTTCTAGTGTTGCCTGCAAGTACACGTCAATCTTTCAGGAATTTTTGCAACAATCTGGCCTGCCAATTTGGAATAGATTTAAGAATACTGGATTCTGGCGTCAACTAACGGTATGTGTTGCAGAGCATGTAGAGGCAATGGAAGAAGTTCAACTAATAGCATTGCTGCTGCTTCCTTCCTGTTGCTCTCTTGCAACTCTGATAAACTTTGTAATCTTGCGTTGAAATATGTCTGAAACTAGAGTTTATTTGTCTCATCTAGCATTCTATATCTTAATATGTCTTACAAGGTTCGAGAAGGAAGATTACCAAGGAAAGCTGCTGATATTGCAATTCCTGAGGCCAACATATCAGAGGTCATGCTTATTGTTCAGGTTTGTATTTAAAGATTTTTTGTAAGTGTTTCTTTGTGAAAGTGATAATATGCCTTGATGAAGGACAGGCAGCATAACTAAGTTTCGTTCACTTTGGTATACTTTTCACAAATCAAATGATCGAATTCAAGTTTTCTTTGTCAATTGGCAATGCTTCTTTGCATAGAATGCTGGGTTACTGTTTACAATTTTTTTCTGGTTATTTGATTACTTAGGTCTCCTCTGCTGGCTTTGATGATGACATGATAACCATTGAACTAAGGGGGTTGGCTCATGCATTTACCACTGGAGCTGCTGGAAGTGCTCCACCTTTGCC
The DNA here is from genome assembly GCF_000495115.2 of Populus euphratica. Lineage (NCBI taxonomy): Eukaryota > Viridiplantae > Streptophyta > Magnoliopsida > Malpighiales > Salicaceae > Populus > Populus euphratica. Next base: position 210,186 of record NW_011499977.1, on the reverse strand, counting down.
TTTAACAGCTTTGGTTATTCAGGTACCAGTTCATTGCAGTGTTCATTATTTTTGCTGAGTTGAACTTGATGAACAGCTGTCTGCACTGAAAATCAGTGTGGTTGTCAGCAGCTTCTGTGTTTCCGTCTCATAATTGAATTGACCAAAACATAACCCATAAAAACAGAAACTTCTCACAATATTCTGTGTGATTAACCAAATAATACTGTATAGTTTCTGATAGATCTTGCTATCATCTGGAGATGACAATGGCATTACTTGCGTTAAAAGAACAGTTGATTTATTTAGTTCTGTTTTGCTAATTGCTTTAATTCGTGCAGACTAGTTCTTATATACTATGTACATCTATGTCCTTGTATTGATTAAAATACTCTACGTTTCTTTGTGTAATTCATATAAAATTTGGCAAGGGACTGTAAATGGAAGCATATATAGTTGAAGCATGATTGATTGGGATAGATTGAGGTCAGAGAACAATTGAGAGGTTATAGATTTAGGTCCCTTGTCAGTGGCGTAACCAAGATTTTCTTCATCAAGTTTAAATTATAATTACTGTCTTTTAAAAAATTATATTGATTATTTTCATAGTAATACTACTTTATTGAATGATAAAGTAGAATGAAACAAACGGATGGATTTAATTGTTCTTGTTTTTTTAGTTTAGTAGTAGAAATTATATTAACGATTTATCTATAAAGCACATGCACATGTTAAATTATGTTAATTTGGATGAGACATTCTGAGAATACCTATAAAAAATTATACATAAGGATAGACTTGAGCTTTTTTCTGTTTTAATAAATTTAATTAATAATAAATAAATCAATCAATAAAATACAAAAATATTTAAAAATTAAATTACCAAACTTATTAGACCTTATAGGCTTATATTGTTAATGGAGATCAAAATACTGAAAATTTGATAGAAAGGAAGAGAGACATGAATTCTTGAAATAAGATAAGAATTAAAGGAGATAAAATAAGTTGTTATTTTTAATGGATGGAGGAAAGAGAATTGACAACAAAGAAAAAAGAGTTTTGCCTCACTCAGAAAGAAAGTTAGAAAAGAAGAAATTTTAGAGTTCTTGGAATTTAAAAAGTGAGGGGAAAAAAGGGTCTTGTCCACCTTTTCATGGAATTCGTGGATCTATGGAAGAATGGGAAAGTGGGAGTTGGAATGCGGCTTAACTGATCCCCTTAAATGTATGTGGGCTTGCCAATGGCCTTTATTATCCCGCATCATGTTTACTTTATATTTGTTTTTAGGCAATATGGTCTTTGCATGGTCTGAATAAGCAGCCCATAACTGTTCCAGTTGGGCCTGACCATTCATTGGGTTATGTGGAAATCAGAAAGCATAACATTTGACTAGTAAAGTTGCATGGGATTGGATTCATCATGAACATATATTAAACGCTGCATTACTGAGTTGAATATGTTAGGATTGGATAACAAAATGGGCTAGCTCTGTAGGTTGGTTCATGGTTGTTGGAATTATACGATTCAAGCATCAATCTTTTCTATTAGGTGCATGAATTGACATGTACAAGAATCATGAATCAATCAATTTGTGTTGAATTGGAAGTATTGTACGATTCTTTTAGTCCCCCCTCCCCCGGAAGTATTGTACGATTCTTTTAGTCCCCCCCTCCCCCA
>NW_011499977.1:196391-208466 GCF_000495115.2 Populus euphratica | reverse complement strand
TCTTTTCGCCCCCCCCCCCCCCCCCCCCAAAAAAAAAAAGAAAAAAAAAAGAAAACAGATTTGGAAATTCCAGTATTTGGGAGAAAAAAATAAAGAGATGAAGGAGTTGCAAGCTGAATCATAATGATTTTCTTTTTGTATTTGATAAATATATCCTTTGAAAGGTATTTTAAACTTGTTACTGAATCTCATGATTCAAAAAATGAGCTTTACGATTTACAAGTCAATCTCAATTTGACAAACATGGGTCAATTCTTTAAATTCTAGCTGCAGCTGGAGAATTTTACTATGGTAATGCTCTCTTTATTTGTATGATTGTTGTGTATGTTTTTTGGATATACTTGATGCTTTAAACCCTGCTGCAACATCTGGATGTGCTATATTTTCCCTTAGGTTTGTGATCCCATAATTCGCTCTCTAAATCCTTAAATGCTGACTGTTTCATTTTAGGATCACCAAGGACTATCAAATGTTGCACCAGCTGATGCTCCATTGCGCACGCTACTCCTTCCAAACGCAAACGCAAATGGTGGTTCCGAGGTTCAAGCAACCAGTAGTGTTGCTGAAGCAAGAATTCATGATTATATAAGTAATCTTCGGTTCTCTATATCACCAACAGCTTTTTTCCAGGTGAGGAACTTGTATTTCTTATCTTTGTTGGATAGTGAAATTGAATTTCTTCTTAGCAATCACGTTGCAGGTTAACACCCTTGCTGCAGAGAAACTATACTCTCTTGCTGGGGATTGGGCTGGTCTGGGTCCAGATAGCTTGCTATTTGATATATGCTGTGGGACAGGAACAATTGGCCTCACTTTAGCAGATCGTGTTGGTATGGTAATAATCGTACGCCTTTCTTTGTATGCTTTCTTGTTTTAAAGTAACCACACTGTGATTGGGATTTTTTATCATTCACTGGCCTGTTGCACATATAACTGCATTTTTGTTAAATATAATCTTTTCTAAAAACACTTGACTTCCGGAGGCTTTTTGAAGTTGTTATAATTGGGTACATTATGTCCATTATACTTCGAAATTAGTAGATTTGTCTCTCTCTCACGCCCCCCCCCTCTCTCTTGTTTTCTTAACCCTTCTCTCTGTGAAAAATATGCAACTGAGCTTATTTTCATGTTGAAATTTCTCCAGGTTGTTGGCATTGAAATGAATGCTTCTGCAGTTTCAGATGCTCATCGGAATGCTGAAATTAATGGCATAACAAACTGTAGATTTGTTTGTGCAAAGGTGACATTTGGTTTTATCCTTTTTGAACTTGGTTACTATATGTGACACCAATTAGATGGCCTTTATCAAGATAATAAAGTCTAGTTTCTTAACGTCTTCTTTCAATCACTTAATTATCATTTCCACTAATGGTGAGGTAACAGGCAGAGGATGTGATTGGCTCTTTATTGAAGGAGTATCTAGATGTGCCTCAGAAAGAAGGTGAACAGCTGAATGCATCTGAAATCAGGGATAAAGAAATAGCAATCATTGAAGTTAACAATGCTCCCATGGATGATGTCCTAGACTCTAGCAAGAACCCAAGCCATGATCTTGGAAATGGTGAAGGTGCTTCTGGGCATTCAGAAAATGGTGGACAAGAAATCCAAAGTCAACTTCAGAAGAGTTGCACATCAAAAGAAGGGAGTTCTCCAATGTTGCATTTTAAAAATGTTGTTGCCATTGTTGATCCTCCCCGTGGTGGGCTGCATCCCACTGTGAGTGCTGTCTCCTTATGTTATGCATTTGATTGTCTTTGTACCAAAAATTTTCCATCTGTCAAATGGCAAAACCTATTTATTCTCTCTGTCATTCTAAGTCTGCCAACTTAGCTCATACTATTGAGTCAATTTAGCCTCATATTATAGAGTTGCAGTGAACAAGGTCAGTTGAGCTAATTAGCAAGATTTTGAAGGATAGCTATCTATATGCTAATGAGCATATAACTGGGGCTATCTACTTGATGTTCGACTAAAAAAGATGTAAATGGAAAATTTTATTTTGTTGATTGACAAATAAATAATATTTTACTTTGCCTTCATTAATTTGAGCTACTTCATATTTAAACACATTTCTTGCATATGTAATCATAAAATATTATGGTTGCATAAATATATGTATATGTAAATCTATATTATCTTTGAATAACATAAAATTATCAGCTAATTTTGTTATAAAGATAAATAAAAAGTAAAATGACATACAATTCTTTTTTCTAGCATTTCCTTTACTTGATAACTAAAAGAATGATATCAAAAATAATTTTATTTGAAATGAAGATTTCTATCTTTGTTTTAACTGTATATATCATGGATAAATTGCAAGCAACTTAGAAAAAGCCTTTAGCTATCAAGTAATCTTGTACAAGTTTCATTTTGTTAAAAAATGAATTTATATAAACATGCATATGAGATTAGTCAATATCATATATAACATATTAATGAATATGTTTAAAAAATAAATAAATGGATAACGATCAAATAGATAGTTCCCTATCAATATGTTCATTAACAAACCAGTCCTCAACCTTCAAAATTTTGCTAATTGGCCTTATTTGACTAGAATTGTATTATGAGGGGTTCACCTGGCTCGATTATTAACATAGGGGCTAAACTGATTGATTGGGGATAACGTAGAGGGGAAACTTTTGGTTTAGCCTTGTCCAAATTGGCATGGTGGTTATTCTATTCGTTAATCATTTGAAACTGAATTGCTGAGTTCAGTCAGTTATGTTACCTATATTACTGGCTTGAGGTTTCATGTTAAGCTATACCCTTGTTTAAGTTTTTTTGGCTTCTATTTTCTTGAGCACCTTCACTAATGGTTTGAACTACAGTAGGTGCCTTTAGTCATTGGCCCCTTGTTTTTTCGTGATTATTTCACATGGAATTTTAACTTTCGTGGGATGTGCACTGTTTTTATGCTTTCCCTAACAGCTTTGACCCAGCCAAAGGGTAGCTTTCCGTGTTTGATAGATCTCAAATTTCATTACACAGCTTGATAATAATGTTGTTTGTCACAGTCCAACCATAAGGTCAAGAAGTTGAAGGTTCTACTTTGAACCTAAATGGTTTTAATTGAGAAAGACAACTATCAATTGCATTTTATTGTTTTTTCCACTCTTTCAATTGGTCCAGCTGTTGTTGATGCCATCGACAAGCTTTATTCTGGCTATGGTACTGGAAAAATAGTGCGTGCTTCTTGTTCTGCTGCTCGAGAAGAGTTGTTATTGGGTTTTTATATGATAATGAAACTCAGGTTTATGAAAGCTTAGGGCATGCTGCATTTTCACAATATGCATATTACATTAATTGAACTGGTCCAGTGATTAAAATATAAGTGTATTAATAGATTGGCAAATCAATGTTGAAATTGGTCATGCTGTCTACTTCCCGCTGAATCCACCTTTTCCTTTCCAAATGCTGTTCCTAGTGGTTTGATGAAAATATATGCTTATGATGGAAGCGTTCAAAACTTAGTAACTGCATCAATTGCAAATGAGTATTTGCATGCTCACAGCATTTGTGACTATTTAATTTGGAAGTTATTCTCATAATTTCCTTCACATCTGTCTTTGAGTTGAATGGTGCCCTTGCAAGTATTCAGAATATCTGTTTGATCACCAAGTTGATAAATATGTCATTCAAAGATTACTGATGGCTGTTTGGTCAAAATGCAGGTGATTAAAGTTCTGAGAACTCATTCACGTGTACGGAGACTTGTGTTAGTGCCACACCCTGCTTTTCTTTAACACACACATACTTTCGTGAAAGTTTGACTTACCTTGTTGGGTGTTTTGTAGTTACATTTCTTGCAATCCTGAAACCTTAGTGGCCAATGCTATTGAGCTCTGCACCCCTTCTCCTGAGAAAGTTGAAAAAGGGAATAGAAACAGGGCATGGAGGAAGATGAGCAGTGCTGGTTTGGCACGGCACAGAGTCAAGTCTATGCCCATTTCAGAGCCTTTCCGACCTGTAAAAGCCGTGGCTGTTGATCTTTTCCCACATACCTCACATTGCGAAATGGTGATGCTTCTGGAGAGGTAAGTAGACCTTCTGAATGTCGGACAGTTGATTGCATGGCAAACCCTAACAGAATCGATAAAAGGCTCTGTTGAGTCCTGTTGTGAACCAAGATTTTGGTAGATTCCTTCTGATTGTTCCAATTTTTGGTCAGTTTTTTCAGTCATTGTTCTACTTGTCTAGGTTTTTATGATGTCATTTGGAGCAAAAACGAATGTTGTTCATCCTCATAATGCACTCTTATCCCTGCGCAATTTGTTTACCAACAACAATTAAAGATCGCAAAAGTTGCATTACTGTTACACGAAGCCTTGTTTAAACATTTTGTTTTGATTATTGGTCTGGAAAGCCATTATTGGCCTTCATTTTCCTTTTATAGGACCGATTGTTTTAGTTGTGATTTTCTCTTATGATGAAAACAGTATATCTTATTCACCTTGTTCATGGAAATCTTCTAAACTGGGATTCCAATAGGAACATGTCAAGGATCTTTCCAAAGATAAATGGATGTGAAAACACAAGGTAAGGTTTTGTATGGAGTATATGTCAGCCTACCCATTGAGAATATAGTGGATGACAAGTGCAAGGAGACTTGACAGTCAACCCCAGTTGGAAAGTGCAGGCCGCTTTCAAGCCATTCACGAATGTGGTTTTGGTGGGCCAAAACATAATTGTTGGCAAGATTTTCTTTTATGCAAATTAATTATGTGATGTAGTTTATCTGATACCACAATATAATAATAATAATGGTCGGACTCGCAACCAAAAATTTGGCTTGGGTTCTGTCCATTCTAATACCGCGGGATGCACGATCACTCGGCCCGCCCTGCTCGAGACGAATTTATTTCACACGGTCCACGAGACTGGCAATTGAGGATTTGGGATTTTACCAATATCCTGTATGTATCTCTTTTTCTTTAGAACAATAAAAAAGTATTTTCAAACCAATTTGTGTCTTGTATCCAGCCTATTTATTGAGTTTTCAAATATTTATTCTGATATCTATCATTACTATATCATTTATTATTTAATATAAAATAAAAAAAATATAACCATATTTAAAACAAGTATATGACTTAAATAGAAAAATTATAAATGTTATACACTTACATATTTAAAAGACATTGATGGACTAAGATTAATCTATAATTTTTAATATTGGATAGAAAAATATTTATTTTTGGTACAAGCCTCTAATGAGTTTTAAGAATAGTCATGGTCTAATTACTTGGTTCTTATCAAGCGTTTTTTGGGCTCAAATAACACAATTGAGCCTCAGTATTGGGTGAGCATCCAGGATCTCATGGGCTTGAACTACATACCCGAGTTTAGATGTTGGACTTTGGATAGAGAGGAAGGACTTGAGCCTAACACCTTTTATGCTGAGGTTGTGCATCTAAGCTCAAGTGCTATGGGAGCTCTTATTACCTTTTAGGCTTAGGTTGTGTGCTTGAGCCCAACAGCTAGGCATGTGCCCAATCCCCGTGGACCTTAGCCTCAATCTTGAGCTCAATAATATGATATAATGTTCGTAGACCCAACGAGAGTCTCGAGTTCAATTATTTTTTCCTTCATTAATGTACATGGAAGAGATATCCTTATTTATTAATGCAAATGTAAGAGATTTTTATCTCTCATTAATGTTATCAGGATAAAATAACTTTCCAGCCCCTCAACTGCAGAAAAAAAAAGGTTCATGAGCTTTAAATACCCTTTGAACTACTCACATGTTAAATATTTTACATTAAAAAACATATCTATTTCAATATAAGAATAACCTTATTTTTAGAATTTAATGCTCTCTAGCATATTTATTACTCTTTTTTCTCTATAAAATTACTGGCTTTACCATCTACGAGTCTTTAAATCTTTCAAAAGAGGACCTTTTGCAGGTATTTAGAGGCACTTATCATGAAACAGTTTCCATTACTTTGAAGGAGTTATTTAAATGAATATTTAATTAACCTATAATCCAATCATCGAAAAACCTTATTTCTAAAAATATTAGATTTTGGAATATCATCAATTGACACCTCATGTGGGAAAACAATAAAAAAACCATCAAATTTCTTTCTACAACTTGTTTTGACATTTCCAGATCATTCCACGGCAGACAATCAAGACACATTTAGACTCAGACATATAAAAAATCTACTTGTTATTGCAAGTACTTCTACCCAGCCAGACTTCCAATAACTCATTAATCATATACAACTCATGACTCAGGCGATGTTAACTACTCAAGAGAAGAATTGAGCTTTGTTGCCATAAAAAGTCTCAACACCTTAGGCAAAACCAGAGGTCCCAATGACACCATAATAAGCTATTCCCAGCAATTATAGGAAATTACATTACTCTGAAGAGTTTAGGCAAAACAACATTCGAGACAATGCCTTGCCCTAATGTTTGTAAAGTCCCATGAGGAATCACTCTCAATACTATAATACCTTTGCACAAAGTGGGCATTTGAGGCATGCTTTTTCTCATTATCATGGATGGATAATAATAATTACCAATCCCATCATTCCGTATCAAAATACTTAAGCTCCTCGAAGCCAAGTAGACAAAGGATCAAAATGAGGTCAACCTTTGAGCATATCCAAGAAAAAGCATATAGCCCCCATCAAGTACGAGGACGACTATATCACAACCAATAAGCTTTTTTAAGGTGAATCAAGTAATGGAGAATCATATATGGGTGGAAGAGGAAAATGAGTTGCGACATAAACTTATACTTTTATAAGGAAAGTCTTAAGGGACCTCATAGGTGGAATCGTTCCCCTATTCAGAACTTGAGCTCAAGAAACAATAAGAAAGAGCCATCCCATGATTAGTTGCCATATTTTGAGAGGTTTTCCATTCCCCTAAACACCATTGTCATTGAAGTATATATCATTATTAAGAGTAAATAATTTGTTTATTAGTATCCTCCACCAATGAAAGTCACTCCTTATATATGCACCTCCAATAAGTATTACATGTTCTATCAGGGTAGGAGACATGGTACCGAACAATGCTATACCTTGAATAAAGAGATTGAGCTGTTAATAACCAAACACTATATCCAAAAGATTGTAAAGAGGGATATCTATATTGAATTAGGTAGAGAAGAGTCCAGTCAACCTAACCAAGTATTGTTAGAGATCAATGTGATTTTGGGTGGAACCTCAGCAAAAGATGATAATGGAAGTGGAAAAAAGAAATATAGGAAACAAATCCTTATAAATATGTGGTATGAACTTATCATATTTGCCTCAGAAGATGGGAAGACGGTAACTTTTACACTTGAAGATGCTCTGGTCATCTTAACTGTTTTAGCAAATCACTTTATTTATAAGATATTAATGGACGATGGTAGTGTTATCAATATTCTTTCTAGTGACTGACACAAATAGGTATTGATCCCTCAAGACTAATTCTCATAAAGACTCCCTTTATTAGGATTGCAGGTATAGGCATGTTAGAGGAAGGCGCATTGGAGATCCTTGTCACTAACGGTACTTATTTCAAATGTCTAACTCTCCACCAGACCTCATGGTTATTGATATGAATCTGGCTTATAACACCATCCTAAAAAGACCTCTTTTTCATCAAATCAACGTATTTATTAATATTAGATACTTGACCTTGAAATTCCCTATTTATAAGGGTGTGGGCATGATATAGGGTAACCAAACATCTTCTAGACAAAATGCCTTTTCATGTTTAAAGGGCAAGAAGGCTTTGGTAGTGGAATAATAAGGTTTAGAGAATGAATAAGTAGAAGCAATAATAAAGATCATTAAAGAGTTAAAGAATATACCTCTTAGGAAAGAGGGAGTGACCATGAAGATGAGATCTGCTTTGAAGCCAAGTCAAGAATAAGCCTTGACAAAGTTCTTCACCATTCAAAAAACTAATTTTGCTTTTAGACACTCATATATGCCCAGAATAAGCCCTAGGGTGGCAACACATCAATTAAAGGTTAACCCAACCTTCTCCCTTATTCGTTAGAAGAAAAGAAGTTTTGAAAGTAATAGATAAAGAGCAATAACAGAAAGGCAAGAAAGTTACTCGCTACTAGATTTATCTGCGAGATGATGTACCCTGATTAGTTAGGAAATGTGGTAATAGTGATGAAAACCACTAGAAAATGGCAGATGTAAGTGGATTTTACATATTTGAACAAGGTTTGCTTAATAAATAGTTTTTCTCTTCCAAAAATTGATATATTGATGGATTTCATAGTAGGTTTCAAATTTTTCAATTCTTTCAATGCTAACTTTAGGTATTATCAAATCCCTTTGCATATAGATGATGATGAGAAAATATCATTTATAATTAAGAAAGTGACATATTATTACAGGGCTATGTCTTTCAAACTAAGAAATACAAGAGCCACCTACTAGTAGATGGTGAACAAAGTCTTCAAGCATCAGTTGAGGATGATTATAGAAGGCTATATAAATGATATATTGGTGAAGAGCATGACATTTAAGCAACAATTTTTTGGACCTATAATAGGTTTTTTTTATGCTAAATCAATATCAAATAAAGCTCAATCCTTTAAATTGTGTATTTTCATCAAGGGAGAAAAGTTTGTGAGGTTTATAGTAAGTAGCAAGGGGATAGAGCCCAACCACTAGAAAATCTAAGCCATACTATAGATGACTCCCTCGTAGTAAGTAGAGAAGATTTAATGTCTCACAAAGAGGTTGACTATCCTTAATAGATTTATTTCTCATTTTAGGAAGCGTAAACTATCGTTCTTTAAAACAATACTTCTAACTTTGAATGGACATCCTAGAGTCAATAAGCCTTTAAAGGAATCAAAGTATACCTCTTATCTCCCAAGGTTTTATCCTAAATAAGAAAGTATGAGAAGATCTTTCTCTATTTGGGCATAACAAACTTGGTAGTATAGTGCTAGTAAAAGAAAAAAAAAATTAAATTCAATACCTGATTTACTATTTTAACAAGACCCTTCAAGATGATGAAACAAGATACTTAAAAATAGAGAAGATAGCCTTGATTATGACTAATGCCTCTAGAAAATTGAGGCCTTACTTCTAGGCTTACTAAATCACCATCTTGATATATCAATCCCTTCAATAAATTCTTCACAACATATGTAAGGACACCTAATGAGATGAGAAATTGAGTTAGGAGAGTTTGATCTCCAATATTAGCCCAAACCAACTGTAAAGGGACCAGGTCTAACAACTTTTATTGTTGAATGTTCCTTTAAAAAATCAATACTCGATGAATTTAAATCTTGATCAAGTTCAAAAATCAATACCAGTATTGACCCGTATACTTAAAAACATTTCTAAGAGGTGAAGGGGTCAGATCTATGAAGGGTGGTGTTATTGAACCAAGAAGATCAAGTTCATCACTTAAAAAGTGGTCATATTGGAGTGTGGAAAGTATGTGACATTTCTAGGATGATATTAGGTATGAGAGCTCTTAATTGTAGAAACATCTCACCAAAGAGTGAGAGATATGTAGCCTCCATAATGACAACGAGGGGGTTTGGAAGCCTCCCACTGAAAAGTATGGGAGTTATATGATTTCCCTAGTATTGTTATGAGGTATGGAAGTCCCTTTATTATAAAGTAATTATTTTCTGAGAGTGGGTGGCTATGTGAGCCCTTATTGGAAAGAGGTTGTACATAAGAGTTAGAGATCCAAAATTATACCTGAAGATAATATAAAGCCTAAGAACTTTATTAGAAATTCATATCAGTTTGAGTCCACATTGAAAATGGTATAAGATCCAAGATTAATCATTAATGAAATGGCGAAAGGTGTTTTGGCATCACTCAAATAATGTTTTAGTCCGAGACTACACTATAGAGTAGAGGATCTAAGATCAACCCCTAGCAAATTAGTGAAAGGCCCCTAAGCATCAATGAAGAATATTTTAGACTGAGACTGCATTGGAGAATGGGGGATTTAAGATCAGCCCTTGGTAAATTAATGAAAAGCTCTTTGGCATCACCTAGAGAATATATCAATTTGAGACTGCATTGAAGAATAAAGGATCCAAAATCAACCCATGGTGAATTAGTGAGAGGCTATTAGGCATCAACTAAAGAATAATGTTATTGCAATAGAAAGACTTCATACTTATCCTTTGAAGATTATAGGGTTATTTTCCTAGAAAGATCAAGTTAACTTTCATTGGAAAGTATCTAAAAGTTCGTAATGGAGATCTATAGATAGAGAATGTATATTAGAAATACATTGTTTTTATTTGAAAAATAAACTTGTATTTTTATTAAGAATTATACATCACAAGGTGATTTAAGTGATATGTATAAGGGAGGTTTTTAGAATGAACATGTTTTGGAGGTGGAGCCAAAGTGTTTGATTTGACTTCCTTAATAACTTTAAATGGGTGATCCTATTTTGTTTCAAATGAGTTATAAATCCTTAGGATATATCAAATACTCATAAGTTAGTTCCTTATGGTTCTTTGATCTTTCATTTATACTAAGAGAATGATTTCACTTGGAAAGTCCATTATATTGATTGTCCTTGTAGAAATAAAGAGGCTTATATCATGGTAAACTAGCTTCTTCCACCCGTATATGATTTTTTATAAATTACTTCACATTGAGTAAACTTTTATCTTATAAGGTATATTTTTTTCTCTTTAGAGAGCATGCTTTTTTACCCCCTTTATTAAGGCCACTAAGGCTAATAACTCAAGTAATTCTTATACCTTAAGTATTTCCTAATTGCACCTTTTCAAATATATCTATATAGACTTGCCCTTTTGTTAGATAATACCAAATAGCTATGTGGAGCTTTTCTTGGCTTGTATGATGGCGCTGAAGCATGTCATTAGCTTGGTGTAGAGGTCACTAAACCATTTAATAGAGCTCGGCTTTAAATTATTGCATCATGCATATACAAACCCCTAGAGGGTTATGGGAATGATTTTGCACATTAAGTCATCATCTTGGATGACCAATTTTAAGCTGTTGTGCATGTTGTTTACATGCTCTCTTAGGTTGGCTAGGTCATCATAGTTGTCCAAGCTTATTTTTATGGATATGTAGCCTTTGGAGAATCGAGTGTTCAATACTTATTAGGATAATGGAGAACCCTTCCACTAATAAGGCTTGTAGTCATTCTTCTAGGTATACTCATACATATACCGTCTCTCACTCCTTTGTATGTTAGACTCTTAGAATCCTAAGGAGTTTGGCATGGAACAACGGTTACAATAACTAGTTTTTATCTCATAGTAACTAAGATAAGTGCATTCAAAATATCGCCTATGTACATAAGTATCGCAATCGCATGAGCAATCCCTTGAGGGACTCTCATAAATGTCATTCTACCAAGTCTCTTCTTGATAATGTAATCGTCTATAGGCACCTAACATAATCGATGGATGTGGGGCTAAGGAGTTATGTGTTGCTAAAGATGTGAAGATTTGTTAGGGTGGTAAAGTGTGATTTTACATCTAGATTGCCAACACAGCCTAAGTAAAGAGTCGTATCTGAATGGTGAGTTCCTGAAGGTCTAGTTAGGTAGAAGTGTTTATGATAACGAGTAGATTTGTCTAACATTCTACTGAGGGACTCTCATAAATGTCATTCTACCAAGTCTCTTCTTGATAATGTAATCGTCTATAGGCACCTAACATAATCGATGGATGTGGGGCTAAGGAGTTATGTGTTGCTAAAGATGTGAAGATTTGTTAGGGTGGTAAAGTGTGATTTTACATCTAGATTGCCAACACAACCTGAGTAAAGAGTCGTATCTGAATGGCGAGTTCTTGAAGGTCTAGTTAGGTAGAAGTGTTTACGATAACGAGTAGATTTGTCTAACATTCTAGCTTAAATATGTCTTAGTTGTGTGTCATAGAATGACATGAAAATGCCAAAAATAAGTTTTAGATGAATAATTGATGCATTTTTTATATGAGTTCCCATAGACAGTACTAACACGACTAAAAGATTGATGTTTTCTCTTAAGTGCAAGAGTGTCAAAGTAATAAATAACCTGGCAAGATCGAGGTCGAATCACAAAAAGATTAATTATATAAATTATAAACAATAA
>NW_011499977.1:186659-196049 GCF_000495115.2 Populus euphratica | reverse complement strand
ATAATGAAAGAGAGAAACATAAATAAACAAGATAAGAACATAAATAAGATAAAAGTTAACTAAGTAAAGGAAAGGAAATGAAAGACATAAACAAGATATTAATGAAAATAAATCTTAAACATTACAAAAATACAAAGAGAGAAAGCAAGAGCATGATCTTGATATAAAAATCAAGATGCTTAAATGCATGGAAAATACCTCCTTTTATTAGCTAGAATTGAGAACTATTGATCTAATAATTAATTGTTAAGTGGGTGGCTAACTCTTGATTTGGTGATAATTCTTATCTTTTTGTTTGCCCAAAATATCATTGATAATGTTATAATTTGAACCAAACCTCCACATAAAAGTTTAAAAAAATTGTCTAAGCTTTTTAGAAAAAAATTAAGGTTATTTGAACTTCTAGAACTCAAGATATGGGCTGAACACTTAATAGTGTCTAGGCTGCAGGACATATTTAGATTTTTTCTTTGTTGCTATAATCTGGACTTGAAAATAGCCTTTTTAAATCTTGAACTCCTATGAAAGTTATAGGCCTATGTCTTACCTTTCCATCCATATAAAGTAGACCTAAATCCGACATCTATAGCTCTAGATATGACCCAAGTATCGAACAGTGTTCCAATTTGGACTACACTAGCATCTCTTTTCTAAGTTTGACCATCTCTTTGTCCTTTCAATTTCAGTACTTAAACTCATCAATCAATCCTTTCATTTATATGATAGGCTTGTATTTAAGATAAATATTTATCATAAATTAAAGGTATCTTATATTATTAGATATGTTATTATAAAACATGTTTTAGTTTAGGAGATATTGATACTTCAAATGCAAAATGATGATATAAAACCTTGATAAAAACACACTTTTAAGTGCTAATCATCAACCATACTTTATGATGTCATTAAATTAGTTAGACGATGCGACAAGTGTGAAAGATATACTTTGGTCTCCTGCTAACATTTGACAAAGATGACAACTATAACCTTTTCATGACCTTTCTTCTAGTGAAGGATGGATATCTTGGGTCTTTTCACTAAGGCAACAAATAACATACAATTTGTCTTGTTAACAACCTTACAAAATATGTAGAGATTGAGACCTTGGCAAATATAATCGCTAACAAAGTAGCCTTTTTCATTTGGAAGAACATAAGATGTTGTTTTGGACTTACTAAAATCTTGATAACGGATAATGAAATACAATTTGATAACCATAAAATAAAAGAACAATGTTAGAGACTCCATATAACCATTAATTTTATTTAATATCATATTGCCAAACCCAAAATGAGCTTACCATAGAGTCCTACTTAGTGGTCTCAAAAGAAGATGAATGAGGCCAAGTTAGAATGGATAAAACTTTTAAATAAAATTTAATAGGCCAATTAAACAACCTAAAATACATCAATCGAGAAAGCTTATTTTCTTCTTATGTGCGGTATTAAAACCATGATACCTATAAAAAATAGGTGTCTAAGTCATTGGGCAACCCATTATTCCCTAGAAAATAATAAGCAATGATTAAGAGCTAATCTAGATCTTTTTGAAGAATACTAGTTGACAACGACAATAAGAAACAAAGTTTATTAATATCAAGTCACTAGATATCATAATACCAAGGTAGAAAACAAGAATTTTAAATTTAAAGACTTAATACTCTAAAAGTTAGAAGTAACCAGTAACAGTGAGAGTAAAGGCAAACTAGCATAAGAATAAGATGGTTCTTTTATAGCGTTTAAGGTAGTCAAATCCAACATTTACCACCTTCAAGATATGGAAGGCAAAAATCTTCCTTATGCTTAACACTCATATCATCTTAAAATATAGGCAAAAATCTCCGTTATGCTTAACACTCAGATCATCTTAAAATATATCATAGATATAAATGTAACTTTTACAAAAATATATGTTTTATTTTTTCTATATATTCACTCTCATTCTTCAATGTAGTTTTGGACTGACAAAACACTCCAATAAGGCATTCGAGCCTCACACCATCGCTAGAGATAACCTCTGGATTGCCACTCTCTAATATAGTTTTGGACTAGCATGACATTTTAGTAGGGTTTTCGAGCCTTTCACTATTGCCAAAGATGGCTCGGGGCCTCATACTCTCTAATGTAATCTCAGACTGACATCAAAATCTAGTGGGGCTTTCAAGCCTTACATCATCGCTGAGGATGGCCTTGAGCCTCCCACTCTCTAATACAGTCTTGAAATTATGCAATTTATCAATAGAGGACTTCTAGACTCCATATTGTCATGACGTGCATAATATTAAATGATGGATTTTCCTTCTGGATTGAAGGGTGTTTGGGTTTAATCATTAAGTTATAATTTGAGGGAGTCACTACTTCATATTATGGTCACTAGAAAACCTATTGATTTGCGAAAGTCTGGGTAAAAGAACCAATTATGCAAGGGAAAGACACATTATTTCTAATGCACCTTACCCAATGTGAGTTACATTGTTGATTGATTGTTATTTTAAGTCATGTTTCTATTAATTAGTCTTATCTAAGGTTCAAGACATATCCTTTTTCATGAGAAAGTCTTTACCTTATTGGGTTAAATCCTAACTATTTTAAGGCCAAAATTTTAGCATTGTACTTATTTCCTACATACAATTAATTTTTAATATTTATTGCTATTAATTCATTTAATTTAATATCATAAATATGCATTACGTTGTAAAATTTATATCCCAAATATAATTAAACAAATTAATTTTTATGGTATTTTTGAAATTTTAGCCAAATCTTAATAGATAATTATAAACTAGTTATGATAATAATTTTGTACATTTAGAACATGATAAAAATATATTTTTATTTTTTTAGAAAATATGCATGAAATGTTTTTAGAACCTGGTCATTTTGGCACTTTGGGTTTAAATTAGGTTTAAATCTTCTCTTTCCATTTCAGCCTTCAATCTTTTGATATATTTAATTTGGTCCTTAATTAAATTTTAACTTTAAGAATCAATTCAATTTCACGTTTACTAAGCTTTAAAATGACCCTTTAATTTCAACAAGTTTTTCATCTTGGTCCTTGGTCTTAGATATTTTTAATTTTGACCTTAATTGACCTTTAAAATTTTAATTTCTTTAATTTTACCCCTGTTTTTAACAAATTGAGTCCCTAAATTCATAGGCAAAATTTTCAAAAAGGTTCTTAGTTGTGAATTTTTTTGATTTGACTCTTAATTAGCCTCTGCATTTTGATTTTCTTGCAATTTTGTTCTTCATTTCATCTAATTAACTTTGTAAAAATTAAATTTAGTCATTTAAAATTTTAATCTTCTCAATTAAGCCCATATTAGTTTGCTAAACTTAAGTTTTCACCTATTAAACCCTTAAAAAATTAATTTCACTTATTAAAAACCCAAATTAATTCTTAAACCTAATTAAATCTTTAATTAGATATGTGATTAAATCAAATTAGTCTATTAAAAATATTATTAAGTCTTCAAACTTAATATTTATATAAATTCACCTAATAATCATTTAATTTAACCTTAAATTTGTATTATCTTTTAATCTTGAGTACAATTTGGTTCCTAGTTTCATCCAAAATCTCAATTTGGTTCATTTCTTGACTTGTTTTTGCTTAGTTATCAGTATTTTTTGGTTTTTTTGTTGTTTTTTATTTTTTATTTGTTTTTATATTTTTTGAAAGAAAAAAATTAGAAAAAACCTAAAATTAAATTATGACACTTATTATAACCAAAGAGGTTACAAGCCCCTCACTCTGGTAAGATTACTTTCACGTAGGGCGTGCCATACATCTTATAAGAATGTAGGAAGGCCATAAGCTCCCTACTCTCCAGTATACCTACTCTTTAGCTGGAAGAGTCCTAAACCCCTCGTTAGTTAGGCTACACCAAAAGCCAATTGCAACTAAGAGTTTCCTTTAGGTTCTAATTAGGTGATTGATAATACAATAACAAAGATTACTTCACCCTAAAGACATTTATAGTTTCTTAATAAATTTTTAAATGAATGGTATGATATATCATGTGATAAGGTTATATATCGATATATTGAACCTCTATATAGAAAACCATTATCCCAAGCATGATTTCTGCTAAGGATTGATAAGGATTAATAGAAGGGATTGACTCCCCCACTTGGGAAGGTATAAGACCTTGGTTATACTTGGAGCTTTGAAACCTATTTAATCTAAAGCACAATAAATATGAAAAATATTAAACACAATAGGGAATCATAAACATATATGAATACTTTTAATATTTTACATACAACCATAGAAAGCCCATGAGACTAAGGATAATAACTCCTAGAAACTATCGCTTTCGATTAAGAGACTCTCATCACTCATTAGGCTTCTTAGCCAAGTACGTACCACGAGCTACATAACCACTCAAGTTGGATATATATCAATAAAGTCAGGAATAAGGTTGAGGTCGAATGCCACTAAGAAGTCCACTATTATTCCCCTCAATAGATGATAAAAGTGAAGGTTAGACATAACCTAGAATATCTTATCTCTAATAAATATATCAAAAGCTTGAGATCCCCCAAACATTGTTATGAACTCATTAGACAAATACCTTAACACACTCAAACGAGCACATTCCTTTTTAAAAGCCTTGCCTTATCTTTAGTCATAGCCATCTTGGTCTTCAAAGCTAACATCTCTACTTTTAAAACCTAATAGGACTGTATTAGGAAAGATGATGCCTCCTTAGACAAACAAACTCTTTCCAAGGCAACACTCATCTTAGAATCTTGAGGATCTTTATCCTCATTCAACTTCTTGAGAATCATTGACATAAATGTCATAAACCTCCTTGATCTCCCTTAATTGAGTTTCTAGTTTTACCTCATAAAGGCTTCGTACTTCTTATTGGTTTCCTCTTAATTAAATTAGGGTCGCCCTTATATGAACCTTCTTAGTAGTCCAACATCTTCGAGAATAGGCATTCAATAGGGAACTCTAAATAAAACAATGATATTAATAATAATAATAATAATAAAAAGATATAAGTACATATAACAAGGTATGCTAGATAAAGTGCTCACATGAAGTAGAAGCTGCCCAATAAGAGCTAGGTGACAAGAAAAAATCTGATCAGATAGCTTATCAACATCAAAAGAGAGATCCAATAACATGTCCATCATATCCATCATTGTTATGCCATTAAATCCTAACACAATGTCATTTTCTCCTATGAAGTGTTGCAAAATGTTCATCTCCTCTTTAGATAAGGATAGTAAAGAAGGAATTGCAAAGCCAATCCATGGTCCAATATAAGAGGAACTTGCTCCAGGATTAGATGGTCCAATCTGAGATGTAAAACCCTTAACAACAACTTGGGGTGTAGGAACCTCAACAAAATCCTTTGTAGATCTGACCACTTAAGAAGGTGTTAAAAATGGTGTCAAGTTACGAGTATGGATGTTACTCCTCCATTAACAAAATAAAGCCTATGTGATATGATCTAATCAAAGGTCATAATTGAGTTTTAGGTTAAAATTTCATACCATCTAGTTTTATATTATTAAATATAACTTCAAATCAAACCGTTGGATTCTAGAGGTATTTTTTGATGTTAGGAAATTTTTTTAGGTGAATCGAAGTTCAAAAAGGCCTTACAATAAATGTCTGAACAAAATATATAAATTTTATTATTTACTTTGTTTTGATTTGTGGACTTTCTATTTGACAATAATCCTTTTCCTACAAGGATTTGGTGACCTTTTTTTGAAAATTTTCTAGTTCTACAAGGATATTTAATAATTCATAACATAATTTTCAAGTGTAACAATGATTCAAAATCCTTTTCTTATAAAGATTCTTTATTCACCCTAGCTATATAAGAAAATGCGAGTTAGTGGTATTTAATGACAAATTAGTTTCTAAGATCATTTGGTAATATTATAGGCTATAAATAAGTTTTATATCAGACTTGTATCATTTTTTTTCTTCTTCTTTTCTCATAGAAGCATAAGGAATTAACTTATAAGTTATATTTTTAATATTTTAATTATAACCCAAGGCTTTTTTTTGGGTTTAAGTAATACTTTTTTTTAGTTAGGATACAAGACTTGTTTGGATTAGGGTTTGGGCTTTAGTATAGGTTTTGGGTTAGTTTTGTAGGTGGACCAATTCAGCCCATAAAGGTAGATCTATTAGGGTTAATCTTTTAAAAACACCTAAACTCTTATAAGGTTAAGTTTCATTGGCCTTTGATGTATAACACTTATGAACTTTTTAGTTTGACAAGTGAGAGATTCTACCATTCTTGGGTTCTTGAATGAGTCAAATCTGACTTATCAAAGATTAACTAGTTTCGTGGCATCATTTGACTTCATTCTAATAATGTTGATGCCTTGGGGTAGGTTTTTATTGTGTCACACACCTATCAAACCTCTTCCAGCTTTTCAAGATCAGATCTTAATCTTTATTACGGATTACATGGTCATAAGGTTTGCATTGCCCCATGAAATGAACACTTTTTTTTCCTCACTCTAGCCCTCTTAGCTACTTTGAAAAGAATATTAGGGGAAACAATTTCCTTTCTCCCCTAGAGGTAGGTGATTGACTTTTCATAATAAGGGGTAAGTTAGGATAGAGGTTTAATGTTAGCAGTGATATCCATCTCTTGACGAATCTCTTCCATCCCTATAATCCAAGAACTGGATGTCCCTTGAACCTCTACACTTCATTCACTATCCTTCCCATGAGACTTTGAATCTACAATAAAACAAAGTTAAAATATGATAAATATATCAAATTATACAAATTATAAATTCTTACATATCCTACCTCTTTACCTAGTATTGTTTTTTAGCCAACTAGTTGATATTATAATGAAAGGAATACCTCACCATATTTAAACACAAACTTGGTCAAAGTTACCAAAACTTAGTTTTTCATTGGCATCTAGATGAAAAGTTTGCTAAAAATAATGGTAACCCCACAACTCTTGCATATGGCCTGGGATAGGTTGTCTGTTACTCCTTACAATTAAATATTTTGCACATTAATCCTTCATATTAGAGATCTTATCCACTGATATATTCTTGATAAGACTTTTAGGGTGACTAATAAAAGTGAAGAACTAATGAATAACATGGCCCCTTTAAAGACAATGATTTGATGTATAACAATATCTAAATATATCTAGGTTTAACTCACCCTTATAGTTGCAAAATACTCTTGAAAATATTTGACTAAAACCCATATGTTAGGATGAAGTTGGCTAACACATTAATTATAGTGGAAAAGCATATCTCTTATAAAACTCATAGAGGAAAGGTATATCCTAACTCAAACATGGTACGAGGGTTGTTATTTCATATAAACCATTACGAGCACCCTTGGATTATTTACTAATTCTTTTTTATCTAGACTAGATAATCTCTTCCTTGTAGACAGTTGACCTTGGATATATGTTTAGTAGTTAGGGCATTATTCCTATTGTCCTTAAGAGCCCTAGGTAACCAAAGGTTTTTTAGTGAGCGACACCAACCCTCCAGTTTTTGATCCATTCCTTATCGATTCTAGTCCACCAATAAAACCCCTAATTTCTAGTTGTCATGGTCCAAATATAAAGTCAGTACTAGATACTACATGTTTCCCTCTATTAGTGGTCATTTTGAATGGAAAATGCTAAGGAGGAGTAAGTCATCTTAAAATGACATCTACTATTCCAAGAAGTTATCACATCTCACATGAACTAAATGCTTCCACATAATTATTCATCTTTATACAATGGTTTAGAACAAAGTTTTAGAGAGAGACTCTAAATGAATTGAATGAAGAGAATAAGGTCTTTATATAGGAGGAGGTCTTCCCTATCCTCTGCTGGATTAGTGACACATGCCACTACTCTCACAAATCCTTAATGAGGTAATCAATACTATCATGAAGTGTTCCACCAGGTATTCATCCAACCAAGATGAGTGCTTTTTCAACTATAATGTCATTTCACTTGTAAATACTCTACTAAAACGTCTTAAGATGCTTTTGCTTTTTTCTTTTTATATGAAAAAAATATTGAGAATACTGTTATAGAAAATTGATATATTTTTTAAGTCTCTTCAATAAAAATATCACACAAACTTGAAGAGCTACTGATAGAGCAAGATTTATTGATATTTTTTAATATTTGATAAAAAGATGTTCACTTTTGGCACAAGCCCATAATATGTTTCAAGAATAATCATGGGGTAATATCGAGCGCCCTTTGAACTTTAGATAATATGCCCAAGCCTAGGTGATGGGCATATGCCTAATACCTTATGAGGTCAGGTTGTATACCCAAGCCTAAAATTTTATGGGCTTGTGCGGTATACCCTAGACATTAGGCATGTGCCTAAACCTTGTGGGCTCTAGCCTTAATTTTTGCAGTAATATATTATAATGTTTATGTGCCCAATAAGTATCTTAAATCCAATTATTTTTTTTTCTCGTTAATGTATGTATAAGAGATTTGTATCCTTTACTAATGTTATTAAGATAAAATGACTTTTCAACCTTTTAACTAATAAAAAAAGGTTTGTAAGCTATAAATATCCCTCAAACTATTTATATAAACATTTAAGACTTTACATTACAAAAAAATTTATATTCAACATAAGAATAATCTTGTTCTTGGAATTTAATGTCATCTAATATATTTATTATTTTTTTCTATAAAATTATTAATTTTATTATATGATAGTCCTTAAATCTTCCAAAAGAAGATTTCTTATAGATATTTAGAAGCATTTATTAAGAGATAATTTTTATTTTTTTATTTTGAAGAAGAGGGTTATTTGAATGAATATTTAATTAAATTATAATTTAATAACTAATTTTTTTTATTTTTGAGTGTATCTGGAACATAATAAGATAGAAATAAATCTTATTTAATAAAAAAATATAAATATTTTACATATATTTTAAATTAAGTTTGAATTGAGTTTCATATTGAAATTAAGAATATTTATATTTTTGTTCAATATAACTCAAAATATTCTTTAAAAACTATTTATTTAAGTTGGTTTCTATGAATATTCATGGATTTTAAGTTAATTTGGATTTCTAAATACCCATTATTCTTGCGAGCAAATCACTGTGACAACAGTTGTTTGCATTTTTCAAAAAGAAAAAAAAAATCAATTAGTTCTTACATTTCTATAAAAAGAAGAAGAAGAAGGAGTGCATTTCAATCTTTTTCCGACAAATTTGAAACACAGAGGAGGACAAGAGTAGGAATTTCCTGAAAGACACGGGGCAAAAAACATGAGAGGAACAGGAGTTGGGTACGGTAGGTATAGCAAGACTTAACAAAAAAATGTAATAAAGAGTCCGCGCGCACTGGAGTGGTATTGTGCAAGCGTGCTGGAAGAGAGGGAATGGAGTGGCAGTAGGCCA
>NW_011499977.1:120806-186649 GCF_000495115.2 Populus euphratica | reverse complement strand
TCTACAACCCCCCCCCCCCCCCCCCCCGCCTCTTTTTGCTTTGCCATAAATGAAAAGAATTTGTGATTTGATGGGGGAACCCATCATCCTCCTCCTTCCCCCCTCTCCTTCGCCTCCTCAACTCATTTATTATTCCACTACTATATATATATATATATATATATATATATATATTATTCAACTTCTTTCTCACACTTCTCAAGAAACAAGTTAGTACAACCACTGCACATTTTCGTTGAGCTTTTCTTTTTGTGTTCTTGAAACTTTCGAGCTTCTGGGCTGTTTTGTTTTTGTCTTCTCATGCTCTAACAATAACAGTAATATAATGAGAACTCATCAAGAGAAGCCTGTGAATGAGGTTGAACAAGGTGTTGGTGTATGTCCAAGCCAAGAAGCAGTTGACAAGGTTAAAGTTTTTGTTTTTCTCTTTGATCTCTTCTCTCTTAAGTTTTTCTTTGTTTGCTATATTTTGGATCAAGTTTTTCATTGTAATCTTTCTTTAGGAAGAAATAAAAATTAAAAATCAGTCATCATCATCCATGTGTAAACAACAAACTGGTCTTTGATTTTGATTCTCTATATTGATAATACTGTTCTTGTCAATTCTTTTTAGTGTTTGATTTTACTTCTTTTTATTTGCTGTGCCTTTTCTTTTATTGCCATGTAATTTGGTTTAGATCATGCCATTAAAATAAGTATGTGAGAGGTTGTGTTTTCTCCTAGGACAAATAGATTTATAACTAGTAGTATTAGCAGATCAAACGCCTATGTACACCTATATTTGCGGAAACATGAAGGGGGCCTGCTCCAAATTTCAACGAGCCATCCACCTGGGGCTAGCTATGGTGGTATAGGAGGTGGATGGGGATTCGGGTAGAGCTGCTATGTTGGTTTGGAGCTATAGTTCTCTGGATTGTACTGAAAAAAGAAAATCTAAACGATGAACCATTTGTTGTGGAAGCTATTTAGGCCATTTGTTCTTATTAGTTTAACTTGCTTTTGGTATGCATCTTTTTTCGTGTTCTTTTGTGCGTGTGCGTGTGCGTGTCCATGCACCTGCGCTTGTTCATGTGTGTTAAATAACAGACTTTTGTAAACACTTGGATGACCCTGGGCTGACTAGCTACTCTGTTTAGAAGAAGAAAAATGAACTGTCAGTTTTTGTATGATCATTCTTCATATTCTCCACCTCACTGCTCTATTATCTTGCTCTCTCTTTTTTTCCCAGGTTGAACACTCAATAGAAATAGTTGAAGAAACTGATACTTTTCAACATTGGAAGCGGAGAAATCTCTTTCTAGAGATACCCTCAAGAGCATTGGAAGAATCCTCGCGGGATTCTGTTGTAATCAGGATGCCCCCGACACCTAGTCCATCTCCTAGGAAAGTAAATTTTCTCCTGACACCTAGCTCTGTGGATGCAAGAGCCAGTGGTTCCCCAGCCGCCTCTTCATCAAAAGGCAAATCTTCCTTAAAAAGTTTGTTACCTAAACTAAGCTTCAAGTCTCGAACTTCTACTTTAGATATTGAAAAAGCTGCCACCGTAGCTCCAGATGCTTCATCTATACCACGGAAGAAACCTTCAATCTCAAGGTCATTGTCACTTACAAGGATCTTCACCCCTAGGATGAAGCAAACATCATCACTTCCCGTGACGCCAATTGCAAATTCTAAGGCAGAGTCTGCACGCGGGGGAAGCGGTGGTGGCATGCTAAATTCAAGTGTAAGTTTTTGTTTATTGAATGGATAAAGTGACCTAGTTGGTTGCCTTAATGGCCCTCAAAATTTTAAATGATGCATGTTGGTTAACTTTAGGAATATAGCTTGCTTATCTGATATAGTTGTTTTCTTTTTCCTCTGATCCTAAGGAGCAAGGGAGTTGGTTTACTTAAGTTGTTCTTAACAGATATCATATACTAATGGATCAATTAATTTAGTTCCCTACACCAACCACCACTAATTATTTCAGCATCTTCTGGGTTATTGAATTCTTTGCCAACTTTAAATTCATTATTTTCTGTCCTCATTTGACAGATGTCTTTGCAGAGGAAAGGAACCCAGCGGCAGATATCTCGCTCACTCTCAGTTCCTGTTAATAATAAAGAAAGAAGCATAAAGAGGATGGACTCTTTTTTCCGCATGATTCCTTCAACTCCTCAAGTGAAGGAAGGAGATACAATAACAAATGCATCTCCAAGTGTTGATGCTGGTATGTTGCCATTATTTATTTTTTATGATGGGCTTGGGCTTGTGCTTTTGGGCATTGCATATTTGTGTATCTGAAACTTCTTAGATTTATGTTTTGTCACTTTTGAATCCATTGAGAGTTGCTACTTGCTGCATACCTGTATGTGCACTAGCACAATCATTCTATGTGGTTCATAATTTTTTAAGTGTTGTAACAATTGGAGGCTATTAGACTTCATTGTTATGATCTGTTTTCCTCATTCCTTGCAATCAATAAACATCATAGCCATTATCATTCCCCACGAGCTAAGTGATTTGAAAACTTGGATCTTGAGAAGATGGGAGTACAAGCAAAACTTCAATTACACACTGGCATTTCTACAGTTAATTTTTCTATATATATATATTTTGAATGTCTTTTTTAACGCAAAAATAGGATATATACTTTTGTACTCCATATTGTCCAGTACCTGTTGTCGTTATCAACAAATTTATTATTCTAGTCCAATGATACAGAAAGCAATGGCGTTGATGGTGAGGACATACCCGAAGAAGAGGCTGTTTGTAGAATTTGTTTGATTGAATTGTGTGAAGGTGGAGAGACCCTTAAGATGGAGTGCAGCTGCAAAGGTGAACTTGCTCTGGCCCATCAAGAATGTGCTGTAAAATGGTTTAGCATCAAAGGTAACAAGATCTGTGATGTTTGCAAGCAAGAGGTTCAGAACCTGCCTGTGACTTTGTTACGAATGCAAGGTGTCTGTTCTAGAACTATTGGAGCAAGTAGAGCTAATCAGGAAGATGTTAATGGATACAGGCAAGTAAATTTCTGGTATGTCTTCCTAACTTAGAAAATGAAGTTATGGTTCTTGTAATGGCTGAGAAATGGCAGGAGCGGAGAATTCAGATTACTGCAGGCACTCCTAATCAAACTGCGTTTAGTGCTTTATCATGGCTATTTATTAATTTTATTGTAAACCCAAAACTGTAGTTTTGAATTAATTTTCACATCGAATCTAGATTGATATACCTGAGACTGACCAGTTTATATGCAATCAGGGTTTGGGAAGAAGTGCCTGTGCTTGTCATTGTTAGCATGCTTATCTATTTTTGTTTTCTTGAGCAGCTCCTGGTAAGAAAAGCCTCTTGACATCCCAATTTTGTCAAATTTTTCCTTTTCCTTCCTTCTCAATGCATTTTGTTTTAAAGGTTGGAAAGATGGGCATGGGAGCGATTGCTGTATCCCTTCCTTTTTCTTGTGCGCTGGGCCTTCTCTCATCCATCATCTCATCAACTATGGGTAAGCTGGTTGTACTAAGAAAAATGAGGTTTGAATCCCTAAGTACTGGAAAGATCTTACATGCAGAAATCAATTGCTGTGAATTGGAATACAAGTACAGCCACAGGTGGTGTAATATTACCACTTTGATTTGCTAGGTTAACCTGCTTGGTCTCATGTACACATGCACACACATATCAAGGAAGTTATTTGCCTTGTAGATTCAAATATTATGGCAGCAACTTCTCACTACAAAACTTTTGGTTGGAAATCTAATTTTCATGGAAATCTTTCCTTACAGATTTCTCACTTATTTATATAATTTCTGCTTCTCACCTTTTAGCTTTTTCTGTGCAGTAAAGAGAAGATTTGTTTGGGTTTTTGCATCAATTCAATTTGCCCTGGTCGTTCTCTTTGCACATATTTTCTACAGTTTGGTGAGTAATGTCTCATCTACTATCATTTCCAAAACACGCATCCCCCTTTCAAAGCATTACAAGAACAACAACAACCACTTGTTCCACCGCTACAGTCTACAGCAATCATTTAATGTCCCGGAAAAAGATTAAATAAGGAGCTAAATTATTATATAGCTCTTTGGGATTGAAGGTTTTGTTGACTAGAGGTTTTGGTAACAGATTATAGGATTTGATGTGCACTAACTTCTAGCTGTTTTCTGATGTCAACTCTCATAGCTGGTCTGAAATAAGTTAAAGAAAATTGTGTTGAAAATCTGATTTTGTGATTGCATTAAATCTCATCCCTAGATCAAAGGAAAGTCTACAATAGCTGAAATTTAGATTTTGTCCTGGCTTGAGTTCTGACCTTGTTTGAACCTTAAGTGATCTTACACTGGATATTCTCTATTTATTGGTCCTCTGATTAGATGCTTTCCACTCTTGTTGCTTTATGCCATGCAGGTCAATGTGCAAGCAGTTCTAGCCATTCTCCTCGCAACACTTTCTGGATTTGGCGTAGCAATGACTGGGAGTTCCATACTCGTTGAGTTTTTGAGATGGAGGAGGTGGCACGCCCAACATGGGCAGCTGCATAGTTCCCAAGTAATTACTGGACAAGGCCCATTTCAAAGAGCTGTAAATTCATCAACTAGAGGCCATCATAACTTCCAGCCGAATGAAGTGGAAAATCCAGAAACTTTACGGGGGAGTTAAATTTTTATCTCATTAGGAATAATTAAAATGCATAGTGCTTTAGATGGTGTCTAAATGAAGCTAAGTGGCTTTGTAAATTGTGATATATCCTGAGGTAGGATCATTGAAGTAGGATCATGGTATGTTCTATTAGTCAGAGATTCAATCTAAAAAATTTAAGTTGTTAAATAAAATTTAAAGATATAATTTATATTAATTTTTAGTATATTTTTTATTTGCTTTGAAATTTATATTATTTTGTGTTATTAAATAATGTTAATTAAAAGAAAATAAAA
The DNA here is from genome assembly GCF_000495115.2 of Populus euphratica. Taxonomy (NCBI): domain Eukaryota; kingdom Viridiplantae; phylum Streptophyta; class Magnoliopsida; order Malpighiales; family Salicaceae; genus Populus; species Populus euphratica. The sequence continues at coordinate 181,739 of NW_011499977.1, read as the reverse complement.
TAGTAAGATTTAATTTCATAACTATGATTATCAAGATTTTTATTATTATATTAAAAAATTATTTATTTAATAAAATTTTAAAATATAATTTATATTATTTTTTAATACGGTAAAAAGCTTCCAGAAGTAGAGATAGTAAACATTGGATTGGGTCCTGCTTGGAATGAATTTAACTTGGGTTTCTTTTCTGTTAGTTTCTTAACTGTGGTGGTGTGCTCACAATCACTTCTGTCAGACATCCTATTACTAAAATAGGAGGGGATGTCTTAACTTTTTAACAATGCATTCGCTCCTTTGTATATGGCTGTCCAGTTGCCTAAATCACGAAGATGTTTATGGCGCTTGTTATCCACTAATTAGCAGCGCAGATTGGTGTTTAGTGAGTCTTGCATGCATGCGTTGAGGATTGTCCTGAGCCAGGGTCGTGGAAGAAATCCCTGAACCACCTGCAGGAGGGGGGTAAGTCCCGGGGTCTTGATCATGAGAACCGAGTACTGGTTTGTTGCAGGCCTGCAAAGACGGTTTAGAAGAAATAATTGAGGAAGAATGGGCAGTTACTCTTGGATTTAATTTATTATTATATAACTGAGACCAAATTGTTCATATGGAATTTGATTTCAAGAACCTCGTGCTGGTACTTGGCCTGGTGCTTAAGAAGATTTACTTCATCTCTCAACTTTCTGGGTTTAAATCCAAATCCCGAGGCTAATATGTTGTAATATGATGGAGAATACATCTTTAAGAATATGTTCTTGGGTACAAGTTGTCTCGAAAACACCATTAATGTTGAGAGAACGTAGATGATTTTTGTTATTATTATCACCCAACACAAATTAAGCTCCTTAATTTCATAGACTGCTGCTTTGCTCTCAGTATTGGCGTGATTCAGGTGACATCCTTCCGCCGCTGGACGAAGGAGGGCGGGGGGCGGGGGGTGGTGCGATTGCACTTTTCACGTGAAACATGAATTTAGCGATGATGTCATCAAACATCTAAAACGGGAGTCTCGTGGGAGCTTTTACTCCATCTCATGTCCGTACATAAAAATAGATGTGAAATGGAGTTTAGTTTTTTTTCAGGTATCTGAATTTTTTGAAATCATGAATAAATTTATTATAATTTTTAAAACATTTTATAGATGTTTTAAGTAAAAACAAGTTTTTAAATTAAAAGAACATAAATCTTGATTTTCTAGTTATTGCTGTGACTGAAATTTAAACAAAATAAATAATGCATTGTTTATTTGAAAAAATAAAAGAGCAAATAACATGATATCCACCTCCAAGCGCATATTAAAACAAAAGAGGGGTGCCCTTGTGAAATAGGTCAGCGAGCTAGCTTCGCTTGCTATGCCTAGCAATATTTGTTATTTTTTTCTAGTTATTTGTTGTTTTTTTTTTCTTTATTTTTTTTACTTTAATTGATGCTTAAAAAAAAAAACTTAATTATACTTATATTTATATTTATTTTTTTATTTTATTTAGAGAATCTCTTTTAAATAATAATAATTTTTTGGTAATGCATTTAGTTTTTGAAAACGTTTTTCTGACTTATCTATGATTTTTTTTATCTTTTGTATAAATAAATTATATTTTTAAAAATAACAAATATTAATATTTTTAAAATGTGTAGTTTTACATGTTATTTTTTTATTTTATTTAATTAATATAATATATTTTTATCATCATTTAATTAATTAACTAATATAATCAGGTAAATATTCTATTTTTTAAGATTAAATATCATAATTTATACCTATTTCTTAATTCTTCAAGATTTTTTTATATATCATTACTGATTATTTATATATATCAACTAATTTTTTTAAATTATAAAAAAATTAAAAAAGTTTACATATATAATTTTTATAAAAAATAAAAATAAGTCACCCAAGACAAAACCCATTTCATGTTGCTGGTCACAGATCTAAAATGTGAGTCTCTTGGAAGCTTTTACTCCATCTTCTATCCATGCACGGATAGATCTCTTTTGTTGACGCGGTAACCAGCCAAAGAATATGATGGTCAACAAGTATGCGTTGACTTTCATGTTCGTAGAGCTGTCACCATAAAATACTTTCCATATTAATTCTGTAGCATTGGGAACCATGACATTGTAAGATAATTCAGTCTTAGTCACTGTTTTAAAACTCCAACTGTATGTTGATTATAATCGGGCTGTCTAGGATTTAGGCCGAGCCAAGTTTTAATAAAAAAGTAAAATTAATTTAGTATAATTTAATTAAAAAAATCTTGATCAACCCTTAACCCAATTAATCTAGAAAAAACTTAGTAATTTTTTTAAATAATATTATTTTTATTTTTTTATAAAATAAAAAAATTGAGCTTACCTAGATATATTTAGATTGACTCACTTACATAGTATTTGGATATGCTGTTGTGGCTGCGGCTAAAATTAAAAAGCAGTTTATACATGTTTGGTTAACACCAACCATGATTTTTTTATGTGGGTCCCAATCCAAACTGAGTTTGAACTGTAATCTTTGAAAAGCAATTGTGCATTACTTTTTATGTGTTTTCTCCTCTATCTCACCACCGACACTTTCTCAACTTTTCTAATTACTTTCTCAACAGTCACCCTCACAAAAATTATTCACAGAACGGTTATAGATGAATATTATCATTAATTTAACTCCCATTTTCTACCTTCCTCATACTGTTCTCATGCATTTATCCTCTCTCTCACAACATAAACTTTTCTATTACACAATCAATTACTTCCTAATGGTCCTCTACCCTCTTAAATTTTTTTGTTACAGTTGCAAATGAATGTTAACATTTATCTAACTCTCATTCTTTCCCAGATTGTTCCCCTCTCTCGTCTCTTAGTATAAAAATCCCGTTTCTATTTTTTACAAAAACCACCAACGAACAGGACGATGTCAGTTCGAGAGTGAGCTTCTTCCCCTCTGTCTTTTTTTCTTTCCAAATGAAAATTGAAAACCTAAACCTTCACTGATCTATCCCTCCACTGTTACCATTGCAAAAAAACCCAACAAATCCGTGCTAGGAAAGGTCTACGAGAGAGAGACCTGTAAGTATCTGCCTTATCTTCGTCAATTTTGTTTAAAATTTAACTCAAAATCTCATTTTTGTTATGGGTTTCCATTGTTTTTGTTTGCAGAACAAAGCTGCAAAATCATGCTAGTTTGGACACCTAAAAGAGAGAAACTGAGGTAAGTTCCTGCCTTATCTCTATCTTTATTTTTTTATATGAAAAATTGCATGTTTGTACTGCTACATGATCGATTTACTGTTTGTTATGCAATTGTTGAATTGAGTTATAAATTTCATTGTTGTTGCTACTTATTTTCTGTTTATTGTGCCTTCGTTAGCTGTTTTGAATTTAGTAAATTTCATTGCTTTTCATGACCCATACTGTGTGTTCTTTAATATTTTTTAGTTGAGCTAAAACCTATATTTTTGTGCTGCTTTATGGTCTATGTACTGTGTGTAATTAGTGTTGTTCTTCGTTGAAATCTGGTTTGGTTTTTGATGTTTACTAGCTGACAATGCTGCTCCTTAATTAAATTTATTTACTGTAAACAATGTGATGCTTACAAATTTCATTTATGTGTTGTTCTTCATGGTCTGATATGTTCATTATGCACATTGATGTTATTTCTGCTTGATCAACCATAAAGTTCTTTGATATGTTCTTGATGTTATTTCATTTTTATTGAATTGAGCTATAAATTTCATTGTTATTGCTACTTATTTTTTGTTTATTGTGCCTTCGTTAGTTGTTTTGAATTTAGTAAATTTCATTGCTTTTCTGTATTGCTTTTCATGACCCATACTATGTGTTCTTTAATATTTTTTACTTGAGCTAAAACCTGTAATTTGTGCTGCTTTATGGTCTGTGTACTGTGTGTAATTAATGTTGTTCTTTGTTGAAATCTGGTTTGGTTTTTGATGTCTACTAGCTGACAATGCTGCTCCTTAATTAAATTTATTTACTGTAAACAATGTGATGCTTACAAATTTCATTTATGTGTTGTTCTTCATGGTCTGATATGTTCATTATGCACATTGATGTTATTTCTGCTTGATCAACCATAAAGTTCTTTGATATGTTCTTGATGTTATTTCATTTATGTGTTTACAGTAAATCTTAAGGAGTTACCTGTTTGCATGTTGTTTAGGATTACTTTGATTTCTACTTTTAAAGTAAATCAGAATTTCAATTTTGCATTTATTTGTTTCCATGCTGTGAAAGAAAGTTGTGTTACTTTGAACATAGAAATAAATTCTTGGTTTTCCCCCCCTCTATTTTCTTAGCATCCAAATAGCATGATAACAATGATGTTTTGCTTGATAATTCAAATAATATCATGGCTAAAACTGAGTTTTCTAAATAGTTAAAAATTAATGGATTTTAATTAGTTTTCATTACAAATTACAAGTCTTTCTGGTTTACTAGGAAGTAACGAGAATATTCTCATTCAACTTAAATACATGGTCAATGTTTGTTGCTAACCACATGTTTATTGCTAACCACACAGCTTTTGTAAATGTAGAACATTGATTGTTTTTTTATTGGTTAAGTCCACGGTTATATATGTGCCACAATATAATTGATTGATTTTAAATTTTTGTTAAATATTTTAAAAGATATTATGAAAGGTCTTGAATATTTATCAATTTTGCATTTATTTGTTTCCATGCTGCGAAAGAAAGTTGTGTTACTTTGAATGTAGAAATTGTGAAAGAAAGTTGTGTTACTTTGAATATAGAAATAAATTCTTGACTTTTTGTTTTTTTCCCCCTTTGTTTTTAGCATCCAAACAGTATGATGACAATGATGTTTTGCTTGGTAATTCAAATATATTATGGTTGAAACTGAATTTTCTGAATAGTTAAAAATTAAAAGGTTTCAATTAGTTTTCATTACAAATTAACGGGAACATTCTCATTCAAATACATGCATGGTTAATGTTTGTTGCTAACCACACAACTTTTGTTAAATGCTGAACATTGAGTGTTTTATAATTCTTTGAGTCCACGATTTATATATGTGCCACAATGTAATTGATATCATTGATTGATTTCAAACTTTTGTTAAATGTGTTAAAAGATATCATGGAAGGTCTTGAATCTTTTGATAAGGCTGCTTGGACAAAGGAAATGTTGCATATATTTTGTGATATATGCATTAAAGCAATTGATATAGGGATGAGACCTAATACTCATTTTAATAAAACAGGGTGAAAATTTCTTATAACATCATTTAAAGAACAAACTGCCCATGCATTCACTAAAACATAATTAAAAAACAAATGGGATGGATGTAAAACATAATTGGAGGATATGGAATAAGCTGGTTTCTAAAACTAGTGTTGGTAGGAATAGTGATTTAGACACAATTTCAGCTAGCGATGAGTGGTGGAAACAAAAAATTTAGGTAAATTCCTCGTCATCCAAACAATTTCTTTTATTGTTGTCAAATTCCAACACCAAAGTTTTTTACTGTTGATCCCTTAATACTTCATTTTATTTATATACAGGAAATTAGAGAAGCCAAAAAATTCAAACATATCGGTATTGAACCATCTTTGAAGAATAAATTTTACAGAATATATTTCAATATTATTACAACTAAAGAGTTTGCATAGGCTCCTTCATCAGGAGTACCTGCTGGTAGAGATGTCGATCCTAGTACAAGCAATGCTAACATTGATCATGCTGGTTTGGAAGAAGGAAATAGTGATTCAGAGGAAGATGTGATTCTAGATTTTTAGACTAACATGGCTCAAATGATTGAAGGGATAAATATGTCTAGCAGTAACAAAAAAAAAGCAGTGGGAAAAGAAAAAAACGAGATCCTTATGAGGTGCGAGGTAGAAAGAAGAAAACGTCTAAAATTAATGTTAAACTGCTATCAAGGTGTAATTAACTACTTGAGAGTATGTCGATTAAGGGTGATTCCACGTCTGTTAATATGGATTGCAAAGGCTATAGTATTTGCGAGGTGATGGCTGAGCTGCACTTAATTCTTGAAGTTTTAATTGAAGATGAGTTTCACGACTTTGCTACAGAGTATCTGAGTTTAAGAAGAAAAAGAGAAATGTGGGCTAGCATGGGTGATAAGCAGTAGAAGTTGAGATGGTTGCAACGATTGTATGCGCGCACTAAATGTGCTTAGCTGACATGGTATTATTTTATGTGATTCAGAGGAAGATGTGATTCTAGATTTTTAGACTAACATGGCTCAAATGATTGAAGGGATAAATATGTCTAGCAGTAACAAAAAAAAAGCAGTGGGAAAAGAAAAAAACGAGATCCTTATGAGGTGCGAGGTAGAAAGAAGAAAACATCTAGAATTAATTTTAAACTGCTATCATGGTGCAATTAACTAGAGAGTATGTTGATTAAGAGTGATTCCACGTCTATTAATATGGATCGCAAAGGCTGTAGTATTCGCGAGGTGATGGCTGAGCTGCACTTAATTCTTGGAGTTTCAATTGAAGATGAGTTTCACGACTTTGCTACAGAGTATCTAAGTTTAAGAAGGAAAAGAGAAATGTGGGCTAGTATGGGTGATAAGCAGCAGAAGTTGAGATGGTTGCAACGAATGTATGCACGTACTAAATGTGCTTAGCTGATATGATATTATTTTATTTTCTTAACTGTTAATCAATTAACTATGTTTGCTCGCATACTATATTTGTACATGTCTATTTTATTGTTGCAGAATAATGGGATGCCAGTTTTAAAAAAAGTAGTTTCTAATTGCCAAAGTTTATCCGAGTCATTGTATTATTCCACATTTCGTGTTGAGACATATAGGGCATTTCCATTTGTAGTAATTTTTTTACTGTTACATTAATATTAAACTGCTTATTGGGAGTTAATATACTTGTATGGAAATATTGATAGTTTTTAATGTTATATTTTATCTACGAATTAAAACTGTAACTTCGGTTTTTATTAATGTTAAATGGTTGACCCTTAGATGGAACTAATTGTTAATTTACCTTCACTGTGTTGTTCCTTGAAGGTCTTGAATCTTGAGTGTTGCTATTAAAATGCTTGTTTTATTATAATATACTATGAGCAGCTACTGTGTGCTTATGAGGTGTGAATATTGGTTTATTTTCTTTCTGTCGTGAGGATTGATAGTAGCTGCTTTTGTCTAGTTGTATTCATTGTTATATAATGTTTGTTTTATTGTAATATGCCATGAAAAAAAGTAGTTTCTAATTGCCAAAGTTTATCCGAGTCATTGTATTATTCCACATTTCGTGTTGAGACATATAGGGCATTTCCATTTGTAGTAATTTTTTTACTGTTACATTAATATTAAACTGCTTATTGGGAGTTAATATACTTGTATGGAAATATTGATAGTTTTTAATGTTATATTTTATCTACGAATTAAAACTGTAACTTCGATTTTTATTAATGTTAAATGGTTGACCCTTAGATGGAACTAATTGTTAATTTACCTTCACTGTGTTGTTCCTTGAAGGTCTTGAATCTTGAGTGTTGTTGTTAAAATGCTTGTTTTATTATAATATACTATGAGCAGCTACTGTGTGCTTATGAGGTGTGAATATTGGTTTATTTTCTTTCTGCCGTGAGGATTGATGGGAGCTACTTTTGTCTAGTTGTATTCATTGTTATGTAATGCTTGTTTTATTGTAATATACTATATACAGCTACTGTGTGCTTATGAGGTGTGAATATTGGTTTGTTTTCTTGACTGTCGTGAGGATTTATGAGAGTTGCTGCCTTGTTTATCCAATTGTATTCATTATTGTTAAAATATTTGTTTTAGCTATTGTGTGCATGTGAGGTGTGAATATTGTCTTGGCTAAAAAATAAAACCGCATAAGTTAATTTTAGGTATGAATGAATGTCTGTTGTGACATGTAAATGGATGACAAATCACTACCCTGAGGGTGAGCTAGTGGATGGAATATCTATATGTGCTACTCTCACTGTGTTGTTCCTTGAAGGTCTTGAATCTTGAGTGTTGCTATTAAAATGCTTGTTTTATTATAATATACTATGAGTTGAAGTTATGGATGATTCACGGTTTAATGATATATTCAATGGGGATTTCAATGGAAATTATGATAATGTAATGAATCATATTAAGGTGTGAATATTGGTTTATTTTCTTTCTGCCGTGAGGATTGATGGGAGCTACTTTTGTCTAGTTGTATTCATTGTTATGTAATGCTTGTTTTATTGTAATATACTATATACAGCTACTGTGTGCTTATGAGGTGTGAATATTGGTTTGTTTTCTTGACTGTCGTGAGGATTTATGAGAGTTGCTGCCTTATTTATCCAATTGTATTCATTGTTGTTAAAATGTTTGTTTTAGCTATTGTGTGCATGTGAGGTGTGAATATTGTCTTGGCTAAAAAATAAAACCACATAAGTTAATTTTAGGTATGAATGAATGTCTGCTGTGACATGTAAATGGATGGCAAATCGCTACCCTGAGGGTGATCTAGAGGATGGAATATCTATATATGCTACTTTAATTGCTATTTTAGTTGTTGGATTTGTCACCTATTCAATTAGAATACATGTTCTTTTTGGTGCAACTGTTGTTGGAGTTCTTATCCCAAAATTGTGTTTATTTTATGAGGTGTGAATTGTAGTTCGGTTACTATTGTTTTGCTTTAGATGAATTCGATACATGTTGTAATTCATCCCTAGGAGTTTCACATTTTGTGAATTGTTGAAACTATCATGGTGAAAAGTAAAGAAAAAAAAATAGACCAGGGAATCTTGAATAATACAATGAGAACAATATAAATGAAAGAATACATGTCAGAATATTATCCATGTATGAGTTGTAAAATTAACATTATATGTTACTTTTATAGTCTATACATGTGATAATGTACTTATATTGAAAGATGAATAACTTGTAAAAAAGACATAAACAACATTGAATTTTTTCTATATAAAGAGGAATGTTTGTGTAATAACTTTTAATGAACTATTTTTCTTCATAATAAATTTCTCAAACCTCAACTACATCTTATACAAGCAAGTGGAACACTCTGTTTTTGTTGGCTTTACAGGTATATAAAGAATTATGTCGCACCAATTTTTGGTTCATGTTCTTTTTTTTTTGAATAATATCTAATTATTTAAATGTTTTTATTAACAACATATAAATGTTTTTTTTATTTACATGTAATTGAAGTTATGGATGATTCACGGTTTAATGATATATTCAATGGGGATTTCAATGGAAATTATGATAATGTAATGAATCATATTACAGACCACATTAATTATCCTAGTTGTGAAGGTAGTGGTGCCTCAATTGCTGGTACCGGAGATGACGGTGATGGAAACAACGCTGATGACAATAATGACGATGATGAAGATGACGATGAATTTATTCTAAGGAGGCAGTTTGATATAAAAAAAATTAATTATATGCACAGTTGGAGCTATAAACATGCATTATATTAATTATATGTATCAAGAACCATGTATGGTTTCATACAACACAAGGATGCATTGGTTGAATGAAGACATGTCAGAATATTATCCATGTATGAGTTGTAAAATTAACATTATATGTTACTTTTATAGTCTATACATGTGATAATGTACTTATATTGAAAGATGAATAACTTGTAAAAAAGACATAAACAACATTGAATTTTTTCTATATAAAGAGGAATGTTTGTGTAATAACTTTTAATGAACTATTTTTCTTCATAACAAATCTCTCAAACCTCAACTGCATTTTATACAAGCAAGTGGAACACTCTGTTTTTGTTGGCTTTACAGGTATATAAAGAATTATGTCGCACCAATTTTTGGTTCATGTTCTTTTTTATTGAATATTTGTGAATTGTTGAAACTATCATGGTGAAAAGTAAAGAAAAAAAAATAGACCAGGGAATCTTGAATAATACAATGAGAACAATATAAATGAAAGAATACATGTCAGAATATTATCCATGTATGAGTTGTAAAATTAACATTATATGTTACTTTTATAGTCTATACATGTGATAATGTACTTATATTGAAAGATGAATAACTTGTAAAAAAGACATAAACAACATTGAATTTTTTCTATATAAAGAGGAATGTTTGTGTAATAACTTTTAATGAACTATTTTTCTTCATAACAAATCTCTCAAACCTCAACTGCATTTTATACAAGCAAGTGGAACACTCTGTTTTTGTTGGCTTTACAGGTATATAAAGAATTATGTCGCACCAATTTTTGGTTCATGTTCTTTTTTTTTTGAATAATATCTAATTATTTAAATGTTTTTATTAACAACATATAAATGTTTTTTTTATTTACATGTAATTGAAGTTATGGATGATTCACGGTTTAATGATATATTCAATGGGGATTTCAATGGAAATTATGATAATGTAATGAATCATATTACAGACCACATTAATTATCCTAGTTGTGAAGGTAGTGGTGCCTCAATTGCTGGTACCGGAGATGACGGTGATGGAAACAACGCTGATGACAATAATGACGATGATGAAGATGACGATGAATTTATTCTAAGGAGGCAGTTTGATATAAAAAAAATTAATTATATGCACAGTTGGAGCTATAAACATGCATTATATTAATTATATGTATCAAGAACCATGTATGGTTTCATACAACACAAGGATGCATTGGTTGAATGAAGTTTTTAGAGGTCATTGAAAATGAAGTGTTAACATATTCAGGATGGAAACAACCACTTTGTTGAGTCTGTGCACTGAATTAGAAACATACCATAGCTTAAAACTGTTAAGAAGAATAAGCGTTATTGAAAATGTGACAATATTTCTATTTATAATAATAGTTAGGGCGTCAAATAGACAAGTGCAGGAAAAATTTTAGCATTCATATGAAACTATTAGTAGATGTTTTAAAGAAGTGCTTCAATCATTATGTTTGTTTGCTGTGAAAGTCATAAAACCAGTAGATTCACAGTTTACGAGCACACCAAAAGAAATTGCTATGAATATAAGATTTGTGCCACATTTTAAAGTAAGATGAATTTTTGTTTAATTAAGTAGTTTAGATGAGTATGAAATATGTTATATATGTTTATAGGTACTTATGTTTTTGTGGCCTGTAGAATTGTGTCGGTGCAATTGATGACACACATGTTCATGCTTGTATATCATTTGAAAATCAAATTCTATTTATTGGAATAAAATGTGTATTCACATAAAATGTTATGGCTGCTTTTAATTTTAACATGTAATTCATATTTGTGGGGGTAAGATGAGAATATAATGCATATGATAGACGTATTTTTCTTGAGGTTATTAACAATAGTAATATAAAATTTCCAAAACCTCTAGAAGGTTGTGATTTTGAATAAATTAAAGATTTGGTAATTTATAATTTGTTTTTTAGTTTTGTTAACAATTACCATGTTGTTATTTTTGCAGGAAAATACTATTTGGTTGATACTGGATATCCAAATGAGTATGAGTATTTGAGTCTTTACAAAGACGAGAGGTATCACTTCTAAAAATTTAGGCATCGTGGATAACCAAATAGTTGGAAAAAAGTGTTTAATTATGCATATTCATTACTATCTAACGTGATCGAATGTTCTTTTAGTGTATGGAAACAGAGATGGAGAATTTTACAAAACATGCCTGCTTATTCATACAAAATACAAGTTGAGATTGTAGTTGCATTAATGACACTACATAACTATATTAGAAAGAGATCACAAGATGATGTATCTTTTTTAGTATAATCACAATCCCAATTTAATTACATATGACTTTCTATCTAATATTCTTCATCACTTGGTCATTCAAGGATCACAGGGGCCTTCATGTATAAATTTTGTATGCGATAAAATTACAAATAGTATGATGGAATAATGAAGAAGTACATTAATATATAAGGATTTTTTTTTGTTATGTAATTATAATTACAAAACATGTAAGTTTTGTAATTATATATGTGTATGTATATGTCCTTTTAAGTAATTCTAAAATTAAACCTAAAATATAAAGCATATTAACCAAATATAAGAAACCTTTTTTTTTTTACTATAATTTCAATTAAAAACAAGAATTTTTTTTTTCAACCATAGTTTTAACCAAATACCGATTTTTTTTGGAAATGAACCTCACAAAAAATACTTTTTATTAAACTGTTTATTTCAAACCACAACTATAAAAATTACCATAATACCAAATACGCTCTTAATCCATGATTCAAGACTTGTCCCATATCAATTATATATATAAAGTGTTTTTTAAAATATATTAAAATATTATAGGGGTGTTTGAGACAGCAATAAAAGTTGTTTTTAAAATATTTTTTATTTAAAAATATTAAAATAATATTTTTTAATTTATTTTTAAAATCAACTCATAATAATCTAAAAATTAATTTAAAATAAAAAACAAAAAAATTATACATATAAAGTATATTTTATTTAAAAATATATTAAAATATTATCGAGATGTATGAGACAACATAAAAGTTGTTTTGTAAAATGTTTTTTTATTTAAAAATATTAAAATAATATTTTTTAATTTATTCAACTCATAATAATCTAAAAATTAATTTAAAATTAAAAAAGACGAAAAATTTATAAAACCAACCGCAGCGCCTGTAATACACGGGTTAGGTGGTCGGACGTGATGCTGCCACAGGGAATATTGTGAAACGATCTCAGAAAGATTCTTTACCTGGCTGGTTCGTGCACTTGAAAAATACCCTACCAATCTCTTAATCTGTGCTATCATGTCTTAATTAAAACACGTTTGTTTTTTTTTAATTTGAACAGTAAGGGGGCAATATTTGTCTAAAACATGATAATTTAATGACAAAATTGATAGTAAATGTTTCAATACTCCACGACTTTAATAATTCACGGACCAAAAAAATCCCATTAAATCGTTCATGTTCTATACATGAGTGCTTAACACATGGATGAATGAATGAATGAATGAAATCTGGTCCAAAATCCAAGAAAAATCATTCTAAAAAAGGAAATAAAACATCCACAAAAAATGAAAAATAGATAAAATACAAATGATATTGGAAACATAATATAATTCCTTGTCTTCTTCAGTTAGTTTTTAAGTTGCTAAAAGGAAAAGAAGATAAAAGAAACGTTGACCATTTGAAACTCGTAAGTTGTGAGAGTTGTTTGGCAACAAAAAACAGAAGAAAAAAAGGGAATGTTTTTTTTTTCTCATATGATAGACTTGTGTTGTTTTATGATCAGGTGGAAATGGCTACTGGGGCAGTGCCGGCATCGTTTTCGGGGCTACAGATGAAGGAATCAGGCTTAGGGTTTGGAAAAAGCATGGATTTTGTGAGAATTTGTGATATAAAGAGGATTAAATCCGATAGAAAAAAGATTTCAATGATTCGAAACTCCAATACTGGTCCTGATATTGTTGAGCTTCAACCAGCATCAGAAGGGAGCTCTCTATTAGGTACTAAAACAAACCATCACATGTACTGTATGATTCCTATATTTTAATCTGGGTTCTTTTTATTAGTTTGATTGCTTATAGGATCAGAAATGATGAGTTGAGGCATATATGCTCGTTTTTAATGTTATTGTTAATCGAATATGATTAGTGCTACAAGATATATATGCACAGAAAATATATAAAGACCAGATTTTTATGTATTCGGGGTGTTAGTAGATATAACCCTAAACTTTAATTGGGCGAAAATTTAATGTTTTTCTTCGCCTTCTTTTTGGGAATAATAAAGCAATCTTAGGTTCTTCATGTCGGATATGAATTTTCATCTCTGATGCTTGCTGTTTATTTGAATGCAGTCCCAAGACAAAAGTACTGTGAATCCATTAACAAGACTGTCAGGAGGAAAACACGTACTGTAATGGTGGGAAATGTCCCTCTTGGCAGCGAACATCCTATACGGATTCAAACTATGACTACAACTGACACTAAGGATGTTGCTGCGACAGTTGAACAGGTTCTTTTCAGCTCTTTCTAATTGAACCATTGGTGTTTTATTGATCTTCCAGCTTAGCAAGGGATACCAACCATGGCAACTCTTCCAATTTCGACTTCTGTTTAAAAGACTGGCTTGTGATTCTCTTCTTTTCTGGTACTTTTTTAAAAACTAATAAAGAAGATGAAGGAAAAAGTCTCTCGTAAACCCATAGTTCAGTAAACAAATAACTATAGTCATTTGTATAGACCCATCTTGAAAATGATATGATGATTGGATCTGGTATTAAACAAATCTGGTTCTCTGTTGAAAATAGTTACCAATTGATCTCTCAGTACAATTCATTTTGATGAAAGACCTCGATCTTCAAGTTGATAGAGCATGTCTGTTGGGATTGCTTTCTTTTTTCCCTGCAGTTTCACTAAATTAAGTGCTGTTAATTTGGGTAGGTGATGATAATAGCAGACAAAGGAGCAGATATAGTTAGGCTAACAGTTCAAGGGAAGAGAGAAGCTGATGCATGTTTTGAAATAAAAAACTCTCTCGTGCAGAAAAAGTGAGTTTTTTTCTTTTCCAAATACATAGAAGATCTGATAGACCATAAGGAACCTTCCATCCATGTTTTATATGTGTATTAAACTTTTCACTAACTGTTGTATACATTCAGTTACAATATTCCTCTGGTTGCGGATATTCATTTTGCTCCATCTGTTGCGTTGCGAGTATCTGAATGCTTTGACAAGATTCGTGTCAACCCAGGAAATTTTGGTAAGCCACAAGGCCCTTCTTCCATTTTTCTTTTGGTAATGAATGCAGCTATCTGAATTCACTGAGATGGTTCATTGCAGCTGATAGGCGAGCTCAGTTTGAGAAGCTGGAGTACACAGATGATGACTATCAGAAAGAACTTGAGCATATTGAGAAGGTCAGACCATTCCTTTATCAAAATGATCACCCTAAAAAGTTTTGAATAAGAAGTATGAATCTGTAGATGATCCTTGCCAAATTAACCTATTTTACCCGCTGATTTATATATCATGGCAAAATGGCCGACATGGGTCCAGGTCTAGGCATGAAGAGTATGATAAACAAGTGTTGTGTGGCAAGTATGTCAAAGTGAAGTGGTCAACAAAGTGGAAATGATATAAGTTTTGTTAGCTCTATCTGTCTCTGCTGAAAGTTCTACTTTGACCAAATCATAAACTCTAAGCTGTAAAGACAGGATTGTCAATTTTAAGCATTTGAATATAAATATGTATATGGTTACCTTTACCTGAGGTTTGGTGTTCTATTTTTTACTGTGCCAGGTTTTTACTCCATTGGTTGAGAAATGTAAGAAATATGGAAGGGCAATGCGTATTGGGACAAACCATGGCAGTCTTTCAGATCGTATAATGAGCTACTATGGAGATTCTCCTAGGGGAATGGTGAAAAATTATTTGCTCCCATAACGTTTAGCACTTTTCTTCCATCTGTTGTACTTCTAGACACAGTATCATCATACTGAATGGCTTGTATCGAACAGGTTGAATCTGCATTTGAGTTTGCTAGGATATGTCGGAAGTTAGACTTTCATAATTTTGTCTTTTCAATGAAAGCAAGCAACCCAGTTGTCATGGTCCAGGCATACCGTCTACTTGTAGCAGAAATGTATGTTCAAGGCTGGGATTATCCATTGCACTTGGGCGTCACTGAAGCTGGAGAAGGTGAAGATGGGCGGATGAAATCTGCAATTGGCATTGGGACTCTTCTTCTGGTACCCTTACAACACAAAACTACTATTTCTACAAAATGGAAGATCCTTTATAATCCTAATGATATGTTTTTCTGATAAATTTCTCAGCTTTCAAACACTCATTTGCATTTTTCTTAAAATGTATCAGTTTGTAGGTTATTTTAAGATGGAAATTTATGTTGTGAATGTGCTTGCACTTCATCAAAATTGATTTCCTTATGGTTAAATATCATATCACTAGGAAGGCATTATGTGTGGTGTGATCGCTGTAGAAGTCAGGAACTCTGTTGAATGTGCAGGATGGATTGGGTGATACAATCAGGGTTTCACTTACAGAACCACCAGAAGAGGAGATAGATCCTTGCAGAAAGTTAGCTGATCTTGGTATGAGAGCAGCCAAAATTCAGCAAGGAGTGGTAGGTTCTATGGTGCACTTTAGCAAATTAACACAATTATGCTCTGTAAATTTGTCCGTATGAAATCTTATTAGTTGACTTTTGGAGGAATCTTTTCAACCAGGCACCATTTGAGGAAAAGCACAGACATTACTTTGATTTCCAGCGCCGATCTGGTCAATTGCCACTGCAAAAGGAGGTTGTCCTTCAATTTCTATGGAAATTTTAGCATTTGTTAGCTATTTCTTTGATCGTGATTTTAGAGCTGATTATTCATGTAATTACAGGGTGAGGAGGTGGATTATAGAGGCGTCCTGCACCGTGATGGCTCTGTGCTCATGTCAGTTTCTCTAGATCAGTTGAAAGTAACCACTTAGCAGTGCTCTTACCTTATATCTCTTTTCACTATTCTCCCCAAATTTTACTTTATTAATTTGGAGGGAAGCATCTGAAGGATTTTATTGAAAATTTTCTCTTTCCAGGCACCTGAACTTCTCTACAAGTCACTTGCCGCAAAGCTTGTTGTTGGGATGCCTTTTAAGGTATGTTCTGACCTAATTCTATTGCATCGAAAGAGAAGTGTCTTGAAGATGATTTCTGAATCCATAATTGTTTTTATTGGCGCAAATATTTCTGTTTAGGATTTGGCAACAGTTGATTCAATCTTATTGAGAGAGCTCCCACCGGTGGATGACAACGATGCTGTAAGAACCCTAACTTTAGAATTAGATGAATTTACTAGACAGTCAGAATAACTTGATATTTATACTGTATCATGACTAGCGGCTAGCGCTCAAAAGGCTGATAGAAGTTAGTATGGGGGTAATAGCACCTTTATCAGAGCAGCTAACGAAGCCATTACCCAATGCCATGGTTCTTGTCAACCTTAAGGAGTTGTCAACTGGAGCATACAAGCTTTTGCCAGAAGGTACCACTTTTCCGCAATTGTCACATTGTTGGTTTCTTATGCTCATTGTTTTCATCCATTCTATTTTCTGTGCTGAATTTTATTGAAAACTTTTGAGCTTTACCTCTCAGGTACACGCTTGGTTGTGTCTTTGCGTGGTGATGAGCCCTATGAAGAACTGGAAATTCTTAAACACATTGATGCCACGATGCTTCTTCATGATCTACCCTTTTCAGAAGACAAGATTGGCAGAGTGCATTCAGCAAGAAGGTAATACTGCTTTTCACTTGAATTTTATAATATGGTCATTAACTGAAGCAGCAAGTTAATACCAAGCCATAAGTATATCTACATTCAGAAAATGTTTGCCTGAGAGAAGCCTTCTTTCTTAAACCATTTTGTTGTTGATTGCTTCAACCTTCAACTACTTGCCTGTTGGTCATTTATATCAGCAGTGTTAATTATATTGCTGAATAGACCCAAACTAATGCCTAGGGTGTACCTAGTGACTCAACATGATAAACATGATTCATCTCTATTTTCAATTCTCTCCATTGTTCATTTGTTTTTTAATATATTTGTGTGTTTTATTTTCTAATTGCAACAGGATTTTTAACCATCTTGTGAACAGTCCCTAGTCCTGACACATTTCAATCTCTATCTTGGCTGCAGGTTATTTGAGTATCTTGCAGAAAATGCTTTGAATGTCCCCGTGATTCACCATCTTCAGTTTCCAAAAGGGATCCACAGGTAATCATGAAGCTTACAATATTCATTGAATGCGATGCATGCATGATTTGTTTTAGCTTATACTATTTTCTTCTCTTTGCAGGGATGAACTGGTCATTGGTGCTGGCACAAATGCTGGAGCTCTTTTAGTAGATGGTCTAGGAGATGGTGTCCTAGTAGAAGCCCCAGACCAGGATTTTGATTTTCTCAGAAATACATCTTTCAACTTATTACAAGGTTGCAGAATGAGAAATACAAAGACGGTATGAAGGTTTCCAAAAAAAAAAAAAAACAAATGAATGAGTTGACTTGCTTAGAGATTAAGGTCTTATTAATTAATTGATTTGCTTTAATCTCATCAGGAATATGTCTCATGCCCATCATGTGGAAGAACTTTGTTTGATCTTCAAGAGATAAGTGCACAAATACGAGAAAAGACATCACACTTGCCTGGTGTCTCGGTGAACAACCAATACCTTTGAATTATCATTTGATTTATGTTGATTAGCCTTATTTTCCTATAAAATAAGTAATTTGTCTTCTTATGTTTCTTTCTTAGATTGCGATCATGGGTTGCATTGTGAATGGCCCTGGGGAGATGGCTGATGCAGATTTTGGGTATGTCGGTGGTGCTCCTGGAAAGATTGACCTTTATGTTGGGAAGGTAATAATGCTATCCTGCTTTGAAATTCATATGGGCATTTATCAATCTATGCTGATGAGTAACTTAAATCATTAAAATCTGAAGGTGAGCATGATATCATTTAGTTTATGGATCTTTGAAACTACTAGCCTAAACTTCTGCAGGATGCTCTAAAGTTTGCCATCTTCCTGCTGAGTTCGTTCTGTTCTAATAAGTGTGTTGGCCTGTCCATTGACTAGCTTAACCTTTCTAGGCTGGATGCTCTCAAGATTGTTTAAAATATATGAATTCAACAAACAATAACGTAGACTTCAGTACTGCATAGAACCCCTGCCCTCGGCAAACCTGAAACACCAGCTTCTCTTTAGCTGACACGTGTTTTTTTTCAACTTTTGAAGTCTATTTGCTTATTGCGTTTGTTAGGCCATGCTTGGCAGTTCTAGTGTTGTTGCAAACATTT
This sequence comes from Populus euphratica, assembly GCF_000495115.2. Taxonomy (NCBI): domain Eukaryota; kingdom Viridiplantae; phylum Streptophyta; class Magnoliopsida; order Malpighiales; family Salicaceae; genus Populus; species Populus euphratica. Next base: position 162,932 of record NW_011499977.1, on the reverse strand, counting down.
TGTTGCCCAGAATGTCTTGTTAACAACTAGAAAGGTTTCTGTGCATGATACTGATGCTGTTTGGCATAGATTTCGCCGACTCTTCACGGCTTAAACAGCTATCACTTTGCCATTGTATACTTGCCATGATGAATCATTAGTAGCATGCTCTCAGATAGATAAAGGAATTATGCCTCATTCGAGAATGCAGTTGGCTGGCATGCATGATAGTAGATTAGGGTTAAAAATGTGGTACGAGGTTTGTTCTTGATGTTGAATGATGGATGGCATTGATGGTCTCAGACGGTGGTAAAGCGTGGAATTGAAATGGAGCATGCCACCGATGCATTGATCCAGCTTATTAAAGATAATGGCCGCTGGGTAGACCCTCCTGCAGAAGAGTAAACTGATGGCTTCAGTCGACAGATAGGAATGAACAAAGAAGGCAATCTCATCATTGTTATCCTGATGCTGTGTCCCCATGAGGAAAGGAAAACAAGTTTCCATGCAATTTATTATATGATGTATCTCATCCTCTATTTGTACACACCAACAATTCCATGATTCCTCAATTATATATAGCAGTTACTCATTTTCAGCCCTTTTTTTTTTAAATAAAAAATAAAATCATGTCCATTCACTTGTTGAGAATAGGGAATAATTCCTTCATAGAAATAAATAATTTATGATATTTATCTTTAATATTTTACATAAAAAAAATTAATGTTTTCTATTGTTGAAAATCGTGGGGAACTTAAGAATTTGGTAGTGTTTTTAGCTATTAGGATTGTGGCACGTTAAGATATGTATTATCAATTTGTTTAATTTTATTTTTCAGCTTGGATTCGTTTAATTTAATAAAAAATATTATTATTAATAACTTTTAATATTATCATATTTATTTGAATGAGGGTTTTTATTTAACGATATAAGTAACATTATTGTAATTTTTTGAATATTATTAAATTTATCTCATGCAACTATAATTTTTTTTTTTTGTTTATGTAATTATATATGATTGTAAATTAACTCCGACGATATAACTTTTTAACTTGTAGTATTTTTTAAAATATATTTTTATGTCATTAATTTTTTTTTCTTTTTATACTAGAATTTGAAATCCTATAATTATACTTTAGGTTTACCCCTATTTTACAATAAACTAAAAAGAAAACCTAATTTTTTTAATGATATTAATAATTTATTGTAATTTTTTTTAAATATAATTAAATTTATCTCGTGCGACTCTAGAATTTTTTCTCTCTAATCTTGTTTCTTGTAATTTTATATAGATGTAAATGACTTCTATGATATATAACTTTTTAAATTGTGGTATTTTTTAAAATATTTTTTTTTGCAATGTATTATTATTTTTTATTATTTTTACGCTAGAATCCTAAATCCTATAACTAGACTTCGGGCTTACCCCTATTTTGCGATAAAATATGAAAAGAAAGCCCAAAAAAATGTGTAAATCATGAAAGTAATAAAAATCATAAAAATATAATAATAATAATAATAATAATAATAGAACATTAATATTCATTGCTAAAAAGAAAGGTTGAAAAAAATAGAATCGGTAACCTCCTCAATATACAGAAATCATAATCATAATGAGCTAAAAGAATTAAATTTAAGAATATAAAAATAATAATTCAGATTCAGAGAATCTCTCTTCTAGCAGCATAACCATAAGCAGACCTTCGAATGTTATCTTGTCTCTTCTTATAAACCAATCCTCCCAATCCAACCATACACGCCGCCACTATCACTCCCACTACTATCCCCGCCTTCTTCCCTCCACTCATTCCCTTCGATTCTCCTTCACCCTCACTCTCTTCACCCCCACTTCCTGCTTCCACATTGTTGCTGTGATTGATCTCGCTCCCTTCCGCCGGCGCCGATGCAGGTGCTGAGCCTGGAACAACGGACGGAACCAGATCTGAAGGCGGTGGTGCTGGCGGGGATGCCAGTGGCGAATCTGACGGAGATCCAATTTCTGGTGAAGGAGATGGCAGGGGAGGGGATAGAAATGGTGAATTGGCGGGGGCGGCGGATTCTTCGGTAGATGGAGATGGAGATGGAGACGGTGACTGTTCAGGTGTTTCCGCGGAGAAGGAGGAGATTTGCAATAAAAACAAGGCTAAAACAAGCACCAATCCAGTGCTGCTACCCATATTTGAATCTGAACTAGGAAATGGCCAGAGAGAGAGAGAGAGAGAGTTGAGCAAGTTTGGTGAGTGCAGCAGTAGATCAGGAGGGGGAAGGAAGTTTAAATAACAGACGTGATTTTTTTTTTAATCGCGTGGGGGAAGTGTGTGGAAGTGATCGAATACTTCGTACCTCTACTCTTAATATTATAATAATTTCATCCTTGTTCTTTTAGTTTTTCTAATTTCACCCTCCATTGTCGCGATCACCATTGTTCTTATTTCTTACTAAGCAGGAGGAAGGATGGCGGTAGGAGAGTCTGGAGATTAGAGGGATGAAATATAATATAATACACGGCAATAATTAACCGACAATGAGATTGATGCTAACTAACGGAATTGTGTTTAAGATCTAAGTAAATTGATTAATAAGATAATAAAATATGATTATTAAGGATAATTACTTTTAGGATATCACGGTAAATGCGGGATGCGATTTCTTTTTGGTACGATTTTTATAAAGTTTAGTTTTTATTTATTTATTTAAAAGCCAGCTAACGCTATCTTGTGGTTGTATCTTCTTTATTTCTAGGATGGAAATTTAAAAAAAATAAAAAAAAAATTATAATCACAATCAACAAAAAGTAATAAGAATTCACTCTATTATAAACTTATTTTTTAATATATATATTATGTCTATTTCTTTTCTCTACAAGTATCCCATAAACACCATATAATTTTATTTATATTTTTGTAATTTTTCTCTTCGTTGCCTTCTTGTCTCTAAGATAAGATAATTCTATGCTGAAGAAAATACTTATACTAAATATGAAACTGCAAGCTCTTAACATGAACACATGAATAGATTATATGGGTTTGTTTTTATATTTTTAAAATAATTTATTTTTTTATTTTTTAATTTAAATAAATATTGTTAGATCATTTTGATGTATTTATATAAAAAATAAATGTTTTTAAAAAATATTATTTAATATATTTTTAAATAAAAAATTAAAACTATACATTCAAACACCATGACATAAAGCAGAAGGTGGGGGCATTGCCTTGCTTGTAGACAAATCTTCCATTTTTTTTATTTTATGCCTTGCTTGTAGACAAATCTTCCATTTTGTTTTTCTTTTATTTGGCAATCATGTAATGGACTCCCACTTTAAGTTTATCGCAAGTGTAGTTAAAATTAAGTAAATGGCAAGTTGACCCCTTGGATTATGCCGCACTCTGTCACGTGCAAGGAGAAGTGGGCTGGTGGTTATTTAAATTCAAATCCGAAATTATCGCTACAAGTTTCAACGCACCGTTTCATTAAGATTGATGCTCATCGTTTTGCTAAGCACTCGATGCAACACACGTCTTCCAGTAGTCGTGCTACGCATCGTTTAGCATGTTCTAGAAGGAAAATAAAAGACAAAGTTAATTACTCTTGGAAAAACACTAACGAGAAATTAAAGGAAACTGGATTCGGGCAAATCCCTTTGTGTTCTTCATCTTTGTCTCCTCCTCCATTCTTCTACATTAGAACTTGTAACCTCTTGTAAGAAGTGGTATCAGAAGAGACCTTACACTTACCTTAAACATGACACATGATATTTGTGCAATTGATTTTAAATGACTGGAGGATTTCATTGAAGTAATTAAGAAGTATGACTGGTCAAAAGTATGAGCAATTGATGGACCTACTAAAAGTATAAAGTCATATGTTGGATCATACCATTGAAAGTCAAGAAGCTCATATTAAAGACAGAGGAACATGGTAAGTACTATGGCACAACAGATAAAGTTCACTTTACAAAAGTTTTTTCCAGTTTAAGGTAGCTCCAGCCAAGGCAAAGACAAACAAACTTGCATCTAGGAGGGATCGCATTCTAGAGCTCGTCTTATGAATGAAGAAAGAATCCTTGCTTTAAGGTACATAAACCCAAAAACTTCTTTGCAGTATTTTGGGGTGAAGATGTGCATGAATAGCTGTACAAATAGCTGCATAAATATACCTAATATATTGAAGAGCTTAAAATAACATCCTATTATCTAGATGGTATTGCTTTTTACTAGTATAAAAACATTATAATAAGTTTAAGGGACCAAAAAGTAAGTTGGAAAGAGTATGTAGAAGCTATAAACATGTTTATAGGTATGTGGGACAGAAGGATCATTTATAAGAGTTGATGGATTTGAAGCACATTGGAGGGTTGGAAATGTATATCTAGAATTTTGATGTATGGTGGAATAAGACTGAGATTAATGAAAAACAAGTCTTAGTCATTTTTTTGAAAGGGTTGGAAGTAGAGATTAAAAATAATGAAGATATTTGATCCTAAAACCCTTAAATCACACATATAACTTGGCCTTAATACAAACAAATACTTTAGCCTTTAGATTCATGAAGACAAGTAAGTTATATTAAGTCAATTCTAACATGGTTAAAAAGTTTTTTCTACTAGGAAAAACATTAATAATGTCTAGATTTTTTTTATATATTTAAAAAAAATAATCTAAATCATAATATAATGTAGTGTAAGCTAATGATGTAGTTTTTTTTTTTAAAAAAAAAAACCTATTAAGTCTTTCACCATGTACACACTCACATTTCATTGTGAATTCATATAATGAAATCATCTTCCCTTTCAAGGACAAAATCATTTAGCTTGACTTTTTAGTTATTATAAAAATGAATGGAGTTAATCAATATTTTTACATCTTTGTTACATAGTGTTATTACTAGATTACCATTAAAAAAAAATTACTTTAATTAAGGGATATTTTTAGTTTTTTGATTTCTTCTGTATAGTGTAATGATTTATATGCCCCTCAAAATTAAACTTTTTAGCTTTGGATGTGAAGGTACTTTTATTATTTTCTCTTGGTTTTTCTTGTTAATTTTATGTGGGTTAGGGGTAATTAAATCTTTTAATATGTATAGAATATAATTAAAATAAAAAATTGGTTGGCACCATAGTAAGAACTTTGAACATCACCTTTCAAAGCAGCATTTGAAGCACATCATCACTCCTATCATGGTGGTGAGGCGCGTGCCATCAAAAGATAAGCGATTGAGCTCTGGTTGTGCCTTTTCTTTTCCCTCCCTCTTTCCTCTCTCCCCTCCTAGAAAAACACAATGGTCATTGTAAAAATATAAAGAAACCTGGTTCTTTATTTGTTGAATCAAATTAAGTCCTTATTTTTTTATTGTAATGTATTTAGTTTTGAATCTTTTGTTGAATTAGTTTTTATTTTCAATTTCATCACTTGACATTTGATTTTTATATCAAATTTGATCCTTATTCTTTTAATTATTATTTTTATTTTTTTATCCTTTTTTAATTGAAATTATTTTTCTATTCCATCCCTTATGATTTTATTTTATATATCAAATTTGATCCTTATTCTTTTAATTATTATTTTTATTTTTGTGTCAAATTTAATTTTCATTCTTTTTAAATCTACTTTTTTTTTGTTGAATTCTTTTTTTCAATTTTTCACTAATTATTTTGGTTAGTTGAGAATTTGACATTTTGTTTTGGTTTACTTTTTATATTGTAATATCCGATCTTATGATCTATATTACAAGTCTTGAAGATTAAACCAGGTTGACTTTAGTCAATAAAAAATATTTTTTAAAAATTTTATTCGTAATCATTGGGTTCGTTGAAAATTGATATTTGTTATTTTTTAACTTTTCTTTTTATGAATTTATCCTAGTATCATGTCTTGGATCATGAATTCAGCAGATTCACTAGGGTTGTCCCAAACCTTTTTTTTTTCATTGATTTTTATTTTCTTTTCAATTCTGCCCTTCAGTATTATTTTGGTTTGAGAATTGAGCTCCAGCAGTTTATTCAGTTTGCTTTTCATGGGTTATCTTAGTTCCATGACTAAGTTATAAATTTTGTTTGATTCTCACTCATGTTGGATGATAAAAATAGTTTATGTCTGGTTCCTTTAAAAGTTTGTTTTTTCCCTAAGAATTCACTTTTTTGTTGGCTCGGATATATACAAGTTAATTTCTTCTTTGTTTTTTTTAAAATTATTCACTTTTTAATTTAGTTATTTATAATTTTATTTGTTGGGAATCGAGATTCAATTATTTTTCTATGTAATTATTCTAATCTCATTTAATTTTTACTTTGTTAATAGATAAGATTATTGAGATATTTTAGGAATATTGTAAGGATATATTTTCATAATATTGACAAGCATTCATGTTTTGCATTGAATCATTGTTGATTTTCCTTCTCACTTTATTTGTTGTCAACATCTTATTTAATCATCATATTATTAAATTAGTCAAGTTTATTAAACTCATTCGAGTTAATGACTAGAATAATATTTTTTTATTTTTTAAAAAAAATATTTACACCACCTTGATATTTTTTTTACATTAAAAAAAACTAGGTCGACATGTGACGTAGCCACCTATCTAATTAAATTTAAATCGAGTCATGCATACAGTGGACAACCATCAAGTAAAGAAAATCATTCACAGGTTGAAGGCAGAAAAAAGCATACCTATCAAATCCTACCTTGAGGTTAACCCGACTAAGAAACTAGTTCTGGTTCACAAAGTATTTAAAATTTTAATATCCTATATGAAAAAGTTAAAAAACAATATATATATATATATATATATATATATTATACATATTATAAATAATAAAGTTTAAATAATTATTTCAAAAAGTTTTTTTTTCTCAAAGTTAAAAAAATATTTTTTTTCAAGTTGAAATATTTAAATCAAAAATATTTTTATTTTATATTGAAAAAATATTTTTTTTTTTTCATAAGTATAGAATATATATATTAATATTCATCTGTTCCAAGTTTTATCAGGTCACACGTTGACCCGGCAAGTTAGGCAAAACTCAGCAGGTCAATCGCAAGCCTAGCTTTTACCTGCCTTGCACCTTGCCAAGACCTAAATTTAGGCAAAATTCACCAGCCAATTGTAAGCCTAACTTTTACCTACCTTAAACCCTGTCATGACACAGACCAACCCATCAGGCGGAGTCTGGTAACCATGGAAAAAAGGTGTAGGGTGATGGATTCAAACATTTCAAATCAGGGGGAGGTGGAGCAAAAGGGTCGCATTCATTACCATTCTTGCGATGGGGACTTGTGCGGTTTACCGAGCAGGAGGGCCGTCTTTGTTTCCGACCCTCCAGGAAACTCGGCCACGTATTATTTATTTGCATTGCTTGCCTAAGAATTAAAAACTTTGAAATACAATTTCCACTCATGTGGAGCCCACCGCCAGAACCAATGCGCGTGGTATGACTAGAAGAAGAGGAACCCTGACAGATCTGGGAAATTCATTTCCTCAGCAAGTTCACATAACAGGAACCAGGGAAGAGACGCCCAGATTTATTGAACTCTTCCAGAAAACCTTCAGAAAACGAGGCAAAATTCAGAACGATAATACATAATTCAATTTTTTCCCAGTCAGTTTCACTGAGGATGGGGTGTCGTAGGTTGGTGGTCGCAATAGATTTTCTCCTTTGGACATTTCTTACACTACTCGCTGTATTTTCTGCTGAAGCTATTGCCTTAACCTTACAAGATACATAAATTAGCGAAGCACATAAGATCCTCACAATTCATCCTTCACTTCTCTCGTGCTGCTCTCAATGCCATCTTTGGCATCTGAACTTTCTGCTTTTGATGTTGAAGCTGGCTTTTGGAGCTTGAATGGAATCGATGCGTGTTTCTTGATGAACTTATAAAATGCAACCACGGTCCGATCAGTGTCCACAGTGATCTGCCCAACACCAATTATCCAAAACATATCACAAAAACATACTCCAAATTTAAATGCTATAATGGGCAGAAGCCATATTGAAAACACAATGTCAAATTTGTAACAGCAACTTACTGGATCAAAGCTCTTGTTTCCAGCAGGAAAGAAGAGGAGCGTGGGAAACCCATCAGACTGCATGAAGAAAAAATAAGTTAGTAGAATTTCACTAAAAACTTCCTCTTACTTTTCGCTTTGAGATTTTGCACTCCAACACCATTAATTTTTTTTTTTTTTATTGTGCATTGAATTGGAAAGGAAAAGTACTGAACAGTCCACCTTCCACTCTATATAGAAGTCAATGTTTTCAGAATTGCCAAGTCATTGATTTGGAAAATGGAGATGATCAAAGATTCAGAGATTGAACCAGGAAAAAACAAATTAAGTAAATTGATTATATTTAAAATATATGAAATTTAAACATGCTCCACCACAAACAGCTTTGGAACAGTAGAGGTCTTAGTTCAAGCCTCTCTCCTGTAAAAGTCGGTCTGTAAAGCAAACCCAACCAACCATGTTTTCTAGTTTCTGGTCAAACAACTTCATTCACCTGTCTTCAACTGAGTTTGACTTCTCCGGGTAAAAACTAGGGGTTGCAAGTGGCATTCAAGGTACATAGCTAGGCATTGGGCAATTATAAGTAGGAAACCATGGGTATCCAGTCTGAATTTAATCCTCCATAGAAGTTTATCCCCACATTATTTTACTCACAAAGGACACTCATCTATTATAAATCCAAGTTCTAAAAACGACAAACTGCTATATTAAAAAAAACAACGGCAAAACAAGTTCTTGGCATTTTCAAATCCTACGCCATAGATCAAATTGAAATACAAGTACCTTTGCCCTGGGATGCTCATTTGTTGTTCCATCCATCTTGGCTATAACAATAGACTCAATGCCCCTCAAATGTGCGGCAAGTTTGTTGTATGTTGGCTCCAAAGATTGGCAATGCCCACACCATGGTGCATAGATCTAGTAAACCAAATAAACATTTAGAAAGCGCACAAGTAAAAAGAACCCAAAAGAGAATGGGTATGTTCATGCATTTATCAGTTGCAACAATACCTCAAGAAGAACATCCTTTGACTCATCCAAAACAATTTCATCGAAGTTATCCCCAACCACTATCTTTACATCCCCATCATTCTATAACAATCAAACACCATAAAAAATGTCAGATAATAAGACAAAATAAAATAAATCAATTAGTTCTTCTCAAATAAAAGAATGATTAAATAAATAAACTAGCTGAGAAAACAAAACTTAGCAACTCACTGATTCGGGAACTGGATCTGACTTGAAGAAAGGCTTGAGCTTGTCTTCAATGAAATCTTCTCCAAAAGCCTGAGAGAAGACAAAAAGATCAAAATGTTACAGATTTTGGCATTGGCATACCTGTTCATTGAACTCATCAAAATAGCAGGAAAAGCAACCCATGAACGAACAAATGGATGCATGAAGAAGAAGAAAAACCATTACCCAACCACAGTTAAAGCTGATTATAAATTGGAGACCATAAGGAGAAAGTTCCCACCTTAATGTTGTCCAAGGTAACATCCCCATCAAGTACAAATTTTTTAGCATCATCATTTCCTGTGTATGCAAGAACCTAGACAGAGATTGATACAACAAAAACTTCAATTGCACCAAACATATGAAATCACCAACAATCAGTACCATAAATTCGTACTGAGAAGAAAAATTACTTTGGGGGCAGTTCCACTGATACCAAAATATTCTGAAACAGGTTTCCCAACATCTTCATTGTCCATTTCCACGTATACAAAGATAAGCTGCAGTCCATGATATACTACAGTTATATCCCACAAAGTTGTCTATAAAATAGTTGCATGTCTATTATCAGCAGCAAAAGGTATTAAAATGAAGGTTACTGATTATTGAATTCAAGTTACCTTTCCCTTGAATAATCTGGCTGCCTCTTGAAAAATTGGGACAACCTTTTCTGAATCATTTGAAATTGCAAACAGCAAAAGCTGAGAATAAGAAAATATGGGACCATTGTTCTGATTAGTACACTTTTAGAAACAGCATAATTGCACTCAGAAGTCCAAAACAGAGCAATGTGTATCCAAACCTGCTTCTTAATTGTACTCTCAAAAATCAAAGGGGCATTTTCCCTAGTAAAAATGGTCACCAATGGCAGTTTGTTGGCAAATACGAATTCAGCTATCTCAGACTTGGAAAAATTACCATCTGCAGAATAAGAAACTATATATAAGAGCAATGCCTATTAAAAGATTAATTTTAAGAGTTCCAACAAAAATGGGAGTAGGGAAGAACCAACCAAAAACACTCAGTTTCTCAGCCTCTTTCTTAAGCATGACTAAAGCTGGGCGTTTAGCTTGTGGGTCAAGGTGGAAAAGCTTTGCCACATCAGGATTCACAGTTTGGTAGAAGCTGACCTCATCTTCAAGTCTTGAAGCAGCAGCAAGTTCCTCACTTTCAGGACCCTGTTTTTTTATGAAGTTAACTAGCACAGAATCAATTATAGAACAAATGCACATAATGTTCTAACAACTACGATAATCTCAAGATGAGAAAAACCATTCAAGAATCAGCTCATGAGTTGTGCTCTTTTCCATTTCTAAATTTGATATTCATGGTCAGAACTATTTCTGCTAAAAAAATAAAATTAAGCTAACACATGTTCTACACAGCAGATCTGTACCTTTGAATATGATACAAAATTCGGAGCATAAATTGCCTAAATGATCCACAGTGAGAAAGGAAATTGCTACTTGACACTGAAGCGATTAATTTCAAATTGTAACGCAGATCATAGGTCGAAAGACATGAAACAAAACCAGGATGCATTGTTGTGAAACCAAACCAAACCAAACCGGAAAATAGTGAAAGCAGCAAAGCGTACCACCAAAGAGTTGAGGAAGCCCAGGACAAGTTTAGTTTCAGAAGTCAAGAAACGTTCAGCATCATCTACTGTTGTTATATTGTAAATACCAGGTCCTATTTTCTTCTTGATCCATGTTACAATTCCTTCTCTACATCACATTGCATCCGATTACATCAATCGTAAATTTATATAAAAAAGAAAAAAGAAAAAAAACCACAGACACTTACTTGGTTCTTGGGCCAGGATAAGGTTTGTGTACTCCATCAACAAAGAAATAAACAGTAGGAAAGCCTTGAATATCATATTCCTGAGCCAACTCATTCTCTTCCGTTGCATCCACTTTAGCCAACATCACTCCTTCCGCTTTCAACTCCGTAGCAGCAGCCGCATACTCGGGAGCCAACGACTGGCAGTGACCACACCACGGCGCGTAGAATTCCACCATCACAAACTTATTCTTAGTCACAAAATCACTAAAATTACCTTCCTTCAAAACGACGACGTCCTTGTCGTCAATCTCAGGCTCCTTGTAAGAATCCAATTCGGAATCATCGAGATCAGAGTAGTTGTCGAGGTCATCTTCGTTGTCGAATTCTTCGTCGAATTGGTCCGGATCGGGGTAGTGGTCGTGTTCGTGTTCGTGGCCGTGGCCCTGAGGAACGGCGTCGGTTTCTTCTTCGAGGAAACTAAGATCCTCATCGTCATCTTCGGCGGCAGCGTTTTGGAGTTTAGAGACAGAGGGAGAGAGCTGAGAGAAGAGAAGGAGGACGGTGAGAGAGAGGAGAACAATGAAGCGAGTCGACATTGTGTTTTTTTAGATCCAGTAGAGTGAGAGAGATCTGATAGCGGTAGCGAGCGTAGTGCCGGGGTTTATAGAAAGAAAAGTAAAAAAAGTCAACGTTAAATTGGAGTGTCTGTAGGTGTGGAAATGTTTTTTTATTTAAAAATATATGAAAATATTTTTTTTTTATTTTTCAAAAATTATCTTTTTACATAAATATATTAAAACAATTTAAAATATTAAAAAAATCATTTAAAAAAAAATTAAATTTTCATGAAACGTAATTCTAAAGGCGCTTTTCAAGGCAGCACAGAACCAGGTCCTGGACGACGTCGTCTTGATATTTATTTTAGCCAAAGTGCATTTCCTATTTCGTGCGGCATCTCTGGTGTTATTACTACAGTTACAGATCAATATGGTATGGAGGCGCATGTGATGTGAGTGGGCATGGGCAAGAGCAAGAGCAAGAAGAACGAGGGAGGGAGGGAGGAGATATCCTTCCGTTACCCAACTCGATCACGCTTTCTATCCTAGGCTAGGCAGAAAAAAACACAGGCAGGCCAGAGAAATAAAATCATTCTTTCATCATATCCTCGCCTGTACGTTCTTTTATCGTCTGGTGACTTTCTTTTCTTTTTCAATGTTTTCAATTTAGAAGACCATTACTCTAAAGTGTTCACAGGCTAGTTACAAGCTTTTTATTATTGGTCTCGATAATAAGCATCTTGGTTCTAAAATACATGAAAAATATAAGGAGTTATTTGGTAACAGTAATAAATACTTTGTGTGTATTTTGAAACTTTTTCGATTTGTTAAAAGAGTGTAAGATTATATAGAAATGATTTGAGTTTTTTTTTTTAAAGTTTAAAGCTATACCATATTGGAAAAACTTGGTGGTAACTAGAATTTAGGGTAATATAGTCTTTTCATATGAACGCATCTCTCATTTACAAATTCATTATGCTATAAAGGTCTCTTGGCATTTTCTTTAAATAATTAGATTATTAAAATAACTTTTTAAGCAAAAAAAAAATATATTTGGAGCTTTATAATAATTTTTTTTTACAGTATAATAAAATTATTTAAATGCATTTTAGAATCAAAGAATTTAAAACATTATTGCATAAACTTTTTTGTTTTTTCTCTTAGTTTTTTGTTTTGTTTAGATAATATAAAAGACATTTATATCTTTTAATTATATAAAATATTACAAAAATGAAGAAAAAACATTGGTATATTATAGCTATGCTTTTCTCCATTTCTATGTCCTTATCTTCCTTTTCTCCTTTTATTTTTTTCTTTTTCATTACTTTTTTACAATGAAGAAGCCATGACTTCACTTAATTCAACCCTAAGCAACACCTACAATAAACCCCACTTCTCTTCTTTTCTTTGTACATAAAAGAGTAGAAGCTAAAAAAAAAAACTTGAAATGCTGAAAAAAAAACTTTTAAAAAAGAAGTAAATAAATAAGACAACATAAAAACTAATGATAACCATTAATGAAAAGAAGTTAATGGTGCATCATTTCTTAATCAAGGCTCCACACAACAACATCACCATCATTACAATTAATATTTCCTTCTTTTTTATGTAGTTTTGAAGTTTTTTATTGGTTTTGTTTATTTTCATTTTTTGCTTTTTAGCTTATTTAGATATGTCTAGCTATTTGGATTTCTTGAATTTTGTTGTTTTATGAATTTTTTGGATATGTTCGGTTACTTATGTTTTTTTATGGAATTTTTAGGGTTTGTGATTGAATTTAAGAATTGAGGTTTAGTTTATTAGAAATTGATTTAACTAAAAGCTTTGATACATATTAGATATGCCTTTTAAATTTGGATAATTATGGGTTTGTTATGTTGCTAAAAAAAGTATAATATGACTTGAACATTAGTTAATATAATAAATTATTAGATTGTGTCCATGGAGAAATAAGAAGAAGCTAAGAGATGAGCAAGTCATCATGGAGTTCAATAAGATCATTACATCATCCTTTTCTTAGTCTAGATATCATTTTATAGATTATATGAGCATCTGGTTTTTTTATTATTATTATTGAAAGAGCTACTATAATTTCCATACATCTTTGGTCATGTACGAGTTTTTGTTAGGTTTCTTTTATGTTGTTTGGTTTAAGGAAGATTTATATAATATTTATTACTATTTTTAGGATTGAAACTATTCTATATTGTGAGTCAAATGATTACATTTATGTCTTTTTATGCCTTGGACACTGGGTGTCTAATAAAGATTTTGAAAGAAATTAGCCTTTATTTTTGTTGGATGAGTTTGATGCTTGGTTGATGTTAAGTTGTTTAGCAATTTTTTTTCAATTTTAAAAAAGGCATATTATGTTTCTATCACCATTATTGATGATTGGAACCATATAGTTCTAGTGAGTTTGGGATATGAAACAAATTAATTTGTTTACTTTAAATTATGTATCATAGTTGTTTGACAAGTGTATTGAAAGCAATTTGCTTTTTTTTACTTGAAATGTTTTGCTTGGATTTCATGATTGGTTTATGTTTTATTGTTTAGTCTTTCTTTTTATTAATATTGTTTTTTGTATTAAGTGATGTGGATTGAATTTGTTTAAGTAGAGCCATTGGTTAGACAAGTTATAATAGATATTGCTTTCTTGATTTGTGAGTTGGTGCTCTATTTTTTTTCATTGAACTAATAAGACTATTACTTTGAGTTCTTTTTTTTTTTTAATATTGTTGTCATTTTTTTCATTGAATTTTTATTTCTCTATTGTATTTATTGCTTCTTAATTGGTGTTTATATTTATTTGTATGTTAGTTGTTGCTAAATGGGTTGATTATTTTCTTCATGAATTGCTACTCAATGAGTTCGCAACCTTTTTTGTAACTAGATTATTAAAATTAATGGGTTTTTTTTTCCTCTCTCTCTCACCCTATATTAATAAAAAAAAAAACTAAAACAAGAGATATTTTTAACGTCAATGCAGACATAATATATTGTGAATTTGCATATTATATAAGCTTTTTTTTTTCTTTTTCACTATACCCAAGAGCCACATGCCACTTTTTTTTTTTTTGCTCTTTTCTACATGGCTTTATATAACCCATGTTTTCCCCCATTTTCTCTTTTTTCTCTTCTCCTAATAATCATGACACTATTATTTTCATTTCCCATGCTTTTTTATGCACTCCTCTATTTTCTTCTTTTTTTGTTTTCCTACTTGCCCTATCTCCACTTTTCCTTGTTCATGTTGTGGCACTTTGTTTAGTCGAATCCTAGTGTTATTGTTTATTGTTTATTTATCCATATTACACTCGTTAGCTTAGAATTGAAACTAAAATGGAGGTTGTCATTGATTGAACAACCAAACTATTTTTTTATTTAAGTAGTGATGGCACTGGTTTTAAGTAGATGCCATAACAATAAGCTTTCTCTTGCGCGTCTACCTCTATAAAATTTATTTGAGTTTAGACCGTGACTTCCATGACTTTTTCTAAGTAAGGAAAAAAATCTAAGATGATGCAGGTAGTTGATAAGATTGCTTAAGAACCAATGCTGGGGAATTATCGTGCATAACCAAAGTACATTGCTTTATGAATAATATGGAAAAGCTTGCATTAGTCTTAGATTATATTGATAAGACCCTGTTTGATAGAATATCTAGTAAGGCTTCTAGTACAAATTTATATAGTGAAGCCACTATTACATTTCTAGGATCCAGGTTACAAAAGTTTCACTTTCAGGTATATTGACATGACCCCCACCATTAAAGAGTATGCTTAGATCCTGAACTTCCCTAACGACCCTTATAAGGTGTATTTTAGACAAAGATTTAGGGATACAACTACCAAAGTCATCAAATTACTACACTTAGAACAAGTTGATCAGTATAGGACAACCAACAGAGGTTTAAGTTGAAACCTATTGACACAAAGCTAAAGGCACACAAAGACAAGGGAAAGCTAGGAGAAGAGAGATACTAGACAATTATTTTTACAATATTTAGGTTAGTCTTGTTTCCTTTATAAGATATTAGGATCATCAGTGTTGAAGTAGCCAATACCTTTGTTGAGCATGAACAAACTAGGAATAACCCTACTTCAACTATCATGACTAAAACTTTGCTATCACTAAATCACTGTAGGATACATGGAAAAGGAGTGATGCGGAGTTGCATCCTTTTATTATTCATATGGATAATTAGTCACCTTGATACCCTAAAAGAGGTATTCAATAATTTCTAGTGGTTTAACATGAGGCCTTTCAAGCTAGTTGTGAGTGAAGATTTGAGTAGTTTAGATGAGAAAGCATGGTTAGATAAATATCAGATTGTCTTTTAGAGTAACTTCATATAGAAAACCTATTGGGCAGATAACTCATATTATCTTATGAGTTATGGAGATAAGGCATGGGTCTAATTGATTGGGTATCTGGTCATATTGTTTACTCACCCTCATAAGTTAACTAATTTGGAGGAATTCAATATGTGCCGAGGACTTCGAGTTTAGCTGGGTATATCAAGTTTTTTAAAGATTCATATTCTTTGGCTGAGTTAGAAGCTATCATATATGATTGTGAGCAACTTGTATTAGTTCACAGAGATAAGCAGGAAAAGAAAATTGATTGGTACTTAAAAGTGCATTTTTATCAAGTTTTATATCATCATTTTGCACTTGAAGTATCAATAACTCCTTAACTAAAGCATATTTTATAATAACATATCTAATAATATAAGATATCTTTAATTTATGGTAAATGTTTATTTTCAATACAGGCCTATCATCTAAATAAAAGGATTGATTGATGAGTTTAAGAACTAAAATTGAAAGGACAAAGAGATGACGAAACTTAGAAAAGAGATGATGGTACAGTCCAAACTGGAATACTATTTTGTAATTGGGTTATATCTGGAGCTGTAGTAGGTCTACTTTATATGGATGGAAAGGTAAAGCATAGGCCTACAATTTTCATATGGAGCCTAAGATTTAAAAAAGCTATTTTTAAGTCCAAATTGTAGCAACAACAAAGAAATTCGAATCTGTCCTGCAGCCCGAATACTGTTTAGTGTTTGGCCCATATCTAGAGTTCTAGAAGTCCAAATGACCTCTATTTTTTTCCTAGAAAACTGATATAATTTCCTACAACTTTCATGTTCTCAAGTGGTTCCAATTCTGACGTTATCAATGATGTTTTGGGCAGATAAGAGAAGATAAGGATTGTCACCAAGTTAAGAGTTGGCTACCTAATCATCAATTAGTCATCAAATCAATAGTTCCCAATTTTGGCCTATAAAAGGAGGCATTTTCCATGCATTTAGGCATCTTGGTATCCATATCAAGATCATGCTTTTGCTTTCTCTCTTTGTATTTTTGTAATGCTTAAGTTTTATTTTAATTAATATCTTGTTTATGCCTTTCATTTCTTTTCTTTACTTAGTTAACTTTTATCTTATTTATGTTCTTATTTTGTTTATTTATTTTTCTTTCTTTTATGATGTTTAGTTAAGTTTATTATGTCAAGGTGAAAATGTTATACTAATGGTGTAAGAATAAGTATAGTGTAAACTTAACATGGACTTTAATGTTTGATACTAACATGTTTTATATTTGTTATCTTGTTCACTCTTTTATAATTTGCTTGTTAATTTAATACTTTGCTTGTTAAATGGTTAATCTAGATTTATGTTGTATAACACTTAGTATAACAAATACTTCGCACTCTCATAGCCCATACTATATGGTATAACCAACACCTGAGCTATGAAAGGAACTTGATTTGTTGTTAACATAAGTTATAATCATAAATGCCTAACAAGATTTACAAGTATTAGCATTAATTGAATAAGATAACTAATGTAATCATGTTAACAATTTATAATTTGATTGGAACCTTCTTTGTGTGTGGTTTCTAATTGAATAATAAGAGTTTATACTATACTTGTTTGATATACCATTAGTGGATCCTCTAACCTTGACATTTATTGTTATCATTATTTAATCCTTACATTAATCTTCCATCTCAAAGTTTTCATCAACTTCTTTATTATTATTATTATTATTATTATTATTATTATTATTATTATTATTATTGTGTTGTTGTTGTTATATTATTGTTATCTATAATTTATACAATTAACCTCCATGTAGTTCAACCCTGGTCTCGCCGTGTTATCTATTACTTCAACACTCCTACACTTAGGAGAAGACATCAATCTTTTGATCGTGTCAGAAATCCTCAGTCAACCCTAATTACTCAATTTAGAGAAACAATGGACTATTTAAAATGTTATTTTTTTAATAACAGTTGTTGTCACCCAATTTTGACCCCATAAAAAAAAAATAATCTAAAATATAAGTGGAAAAGTCGGAGGACTAACATGTATAAAATTGACAAAATTGACACCTTAATTCTAATTGATAAAAGGGCCTATTTAGTGAAAATATTTTTATTTAGGGTAAAGAAATACAAATTTGGATAGGTAAGGATTCAATGAAAATTTTAAAAGGCTTAGTTAATTTTATTGAGGACTATTGCAATGTTGCGATCGTATAAATTAATTACCCTAGTTTAAAACACAACACACAAGATAATATAGATCAAGCAAGGAGTTAATCCCACAGGGAAGGTTCAAGTCAGATTTTTATGCTAGATGATATGCAATTTAAGGGGGGTTTGGACATTATCTAGGCTAAAGCAAAAGAAAATAGAAAACTATCAAGCAAAATTAAATAAAATCAGAAAATTATCAAGAGAACAAACCTTGGTCGCAAGTAAACATCCATTTACAAAAATCAGAACTGATCATAGAAAAGAAACGTCAATTTATACTCTAAATATCTATCTTTTCTGATGTTGATTAGTTAATAGTTTCGCTGTATAACTAATCCTAACCACCAAACAACTACAGCGTTTGCACTAATAATTTAATTTAATGATAGCCTTAATAATTAGATGAGTTGATTAATCTAGATACTGACACAACCAAAATATTGATGTCTTCTCCCAAGTGCAGGAGTGTCGAAGTAATAAATAACCCGGTAAGACCGGGGTCGAACCACATGGAGGTTAATTGTACAAATTATAAACAACAATTATAAAAAACAACAACAATAACAACAATAATATTAGTAGCAATAATAATAATAATAATAATAATAATAAAGAAAAAGAAGGAGAAGAAGAAGATGATGATGAGAACTTTGAGATGGAATATTAATGTAAGGATTAAACAATGATAATAATAAATGTCAAGGTTAGAAGATCCACTAATGGTATGTCAAACAAATATAGTATAAACTCTTATTATTCAAGTGGAAACCACACACAAAGGAGGTTCCAATCAAATTATAAATTGTTAACATGATTACATTAGTTATCTTATTGATTAATGCTAATACTTGTAAATCTCGTCAGACATTCATGATTATAACTTATGTTAACAACAAATCAAATTCCTTTCATAGCTCAAGTATCGGTTATACCATACAGTATGGGCTATGAAAGTGCCAAGTATTTGTTGTACCAAGTGTTATACAACATAAATCTAGATTAGTCATTTAACAAGTATTAAAGAGTGAACAAGATAACAAATACAAAACATGTTAGTATCAAACATTAAAGTCCATATTAAGTTTACACAGTTCATATTAAGTTTACACTATTCTTATTTTTACACCATTAGTGTAACCTTTTCACCTTGACATAATAAACTTAGTTAAACATAATGAAAGAAAGAAAAATCAATAAACAAAATAAGAACATAAATAAGATAAAAGTTAGCTAAGTAAATGAAAGGAAATGAAAGGCATAAACTTGATATTAATGAAAGAAAAGCATAAACATTACAAAAAATACAAAGAGAGAAAGCAAGAGCATGATCTTGATTTAGAAAATAAGATGCCTAAATGCATGGAAAATGCCTCCTTTTATAGGCCAAAATTGGGAACTATTGATTTGATGACTAATTGATGAGTGGGTGACCAACTCTTGACTTGGTGACATTCCTTATCTTCTTTTTTCTGCACAAAACGTCATTGATAACGTCAAAAGTGGAACCACTTGAAAACATGAAAGTTGTAGGAAATTGTCTCATCTTTTTTATGTAACAAATTGAGGTCATTTGGACTTCTAGAACTCCAGGTATGGGCTAAAAACTGAACAATGCTCGGGCTGGAGGATAGATTCAGACATCTTTGTTGTTGCTCTAATTTGGACTTGAAAAGTCTTTTTAAATCTTGAGCTCCATATAAAAGTTGTAGGCCTTTCTCTTACCTTAACATCCATGTAAAGTAGACCTAAATTCAAGATCTACAGCTCTAGATATGACCCAATTACCGAACAGTGTTCTGGTTTGGACTACACTAGCATCTCTTTTCTAAGTTTGGCCAACTCTTTATACTTTCAATTTCAGTTCTTAAATTCATCAATCAATCCTTTTATTTATATGATAGGCTTGCATTTAAAATACATATTCATCACAAATTAAAGGTATTTTATATTATTAGATATGTTATTATAAAACATGCTTTAATTAAGGAGTTATTGATACTTCAAGTGCAAAATGATTATATAAAACCTTGATAAAAAATGCACTTTTAAGTACTAATCACACCCCCCAACTAGCTTATTACTAGTTTTTAGTAATCAAAGCGTTAAAATAGAAAAATAATTTTCAAATTCTACAAAGCAAGGTATTCATCATTCAACTTCCATTAATCTATCCAGATAAATAAATTCTCATTAAATTTATATATCTGCTCAATACCTCTTAAACAAGATATTAATAAACCTTTTTTTTGTGCTCAATATGTCAACACATAGTTATGGGTTTTTAATTGGAAGAAAACAAAATTCTTATTCTAATGTTTAAGGTAAACTTCCTTGGGTTGAGAGTTTTTATTATATATATATATATATATATGTAACTTAAAACACAATGCATCTTTAACCCATGTAACGAGCTTTCGACTAATGACTCTCAAACTAGTTGGTTTTAGGGCATCAGGTGTTGAGATACCCCCACGAGCTTAGTAACTCGGGTTGCAGATACTGATCCGTAGATAATGCAATGTTTAATTCCCTTAACCTTTTCCCCTCAGTCTATGTAACAAGCGTTGGGCCAATAACTCCCAAGTCAGTTGACTTTAGGGTATTAGGTGTTAAAACACCCCTTCGAGCTTAATTGCTTAGGTTAGGGAGGCTACGAAACCAAACTTATCTATATTTTTATTATCATCAATTTTTTTTGCTTTTTTTTTTCTTTTACCTGAAACACACTTAAATAAAAATAAGAAATAACAAAACACAATAATAAACAAAAGGACACAAAAATTCACAAATGAAGACTCAAATCTAATCTAAGCTTTTTACGGCTTTCCTTAGATGACCAATTTATACGATTCATGGAGGGATTAATTACAGGAATAAAAGATTGTAGTTGGTCAATCAATTATTCAGAAGTAGCAGCAGAGATTATGATTTGTCGTGCAGAAGATGTTAGAAATTCCTATTCCACAGCATGATTAAGAAAAGACAACAACTTATCATAATAACCATTAACATTTAACAGACTTATGGGTTTATGGTGAATGTGTAGTTGGGCCCAAGAGGAAATATGAAAGATCTCTTCCAATGTACCTAAACCACCTGGTGAGGCAATGAAGGCATCAACATGATTAAATATTGCATTCATTCGAGCAGACATTGTGGAGATCTGTAGTTCTTCTCCAATTGTTTTTCTAATGATATCCCCTTGTGCTAAAGCTTCAGGGACGACCCCCAAAACTTGACTACCTCCAAAAAATATAGTTATTGACACACCTCCTATTAACCCAAGACTGCCTCCCCGATACACTAAATGAATCTTTCTCTCAACTAGCACCTGACCAAGATGATTTATTGATTTTAAAAACTCCTTTTCTTCCCAAGGACTCGATCCACCGAAAACACAAATATTTCTTATGTGATGACTTGAGTATCTTGCCATTTCTACACACTTTTATATTTGTTAAATGTATGGGTTGAGTAGAAATGAAAGGAAGGAAAAGAGGATTTTATACACGAGAAATTAAAAAGGCAATCATACCACCTATATATAGGCCAGCTGGAGTCTCACACTCTCTTTCTCTCTCTCTCTCTCTCTCTCTCTTTATTTATTCATTTATTTTTGAAAAAGCATGTGTATGTACATGTAGTTGTGATTGTGGCTCAGATCTTCTCTTGGTTTTACGTCCAAGAACGACTTAAATACCCTTTATGGGTCGGGAATAGGCTTCCCATCCAGTTTTCTTAAAAATTAGCAAACAGAGTCTTTTTTAGTTAGATTCCCAAGATTAAGTTGATCATGTTCTTTATGAAAATGGGGCCATAAATCATGAATTGCATGATGTACATCTCCACTAGGATGCATCTCAAGAGTTAATACAAGATTATTTAAAGACTCCTTACTTAGGCCATCCTTAATGAATTGTATTTTATCTTCACGGTTTATAGATACCATTTCTAAAGAATGACATTGTGCATTACAAGTCCATTTGGCACATTGATGACAAACTTTCAGTTGTTTTGGATAACGTTTCTTGGAAAAAGTGCTTTTACCTGTTCCAGGCATGTGTGAAATAAA
Organism: Populus euphratica; assembly: GCF_000495115.2. NCBI lineage: Eukaryota > Viridiplantae > Streptophyta > Magnoliopsida > Malpighiales > Salicaceae > Populus > Populus euphratica. Next base: position 140,729 of record NW_011499977.1, on the reverse strand, counting down.
GGAATTAGAGGACTCACCTGATAATCAGACCTTTGCTTCAATCAACCAGCGAATATCTTCAGGAATTCCATGATTTATTAACAACCTCAACCTTGCACATCTAGTATGATAAAATTTTGTAATCGCATTCTGAGGCAGAGCGGGAAAATACTTTTTCAAATTTTCAAGATTAGTGTCCATTATCAAATGAGAATTGGAAGAGAGATTCAAATAATTACATAAATATATACACAGATATCAGTTATTATGGAAAACTGAAAGAACCGACTTAAGTCACGGAGTACCATTATCCGCCATTTAATCGGGATGAGAGAAACTAGTAAAAATCACTAAAAAAAAAGCACAAAAACAATGTGAGGAAAAAAAAATCAATCTTTATATACAGGATCACCGAATTCAATAGAGTCATTTTCAACTGAAAAATTATCAAAGTAAACTTTTAAACGATGTTCATTTACCTTGAAAACATTGTCATTCTTTGCATTCTCGATATCACAAGCCCCGTATGGATACACATGTTTCACAATAAAAGGACCGCTCCATCTTGATCTTAGTTTTCCAGCAAATAAATGCAGTCGAGAATTATAAAGCAAGACTTTTTGACCAACATTAAATGTTTTTTTCAGAATATTCTTATCATGAAACTCTTTGATTCTTGCTTTATGAAATTTTGAATTTTCATATGCATCATTTCTTATTTTCTCAAGCTCATTTATTTGTAATTTTCATAGTTGACTGATTGATACTTAAAAATGTATTTTTATCAAGGTTTTATATCATTATTTTCCACTCGAAGTATCAATAACTCCTTAACTAAAGCATGTTTTATAATAATATATCTAATAATATAAGATACCTTTAATTTATGGTAAATGTTCATTTTAAATGCAGGCCTATCATATAAATAAAAGGATTGATTGATGAATTTAAGAACTGAAATTGAAAGGACAAAGAGATGGCCAAACTTAGAAAAGAGATGTCAGTACAGTCTAAACCAGAACACTGTTCAGTAATTGGATCATATCTAGAGTTGTAGATCTTAGATTTAGGTCTAATTTATATGGATGGAAAGGTAAGACATAGGCCTACAACTTTCATATGGAGCCTAAGATCTAAAAAGGCTATTTTCAAGTCCAAATTGTAGCAACAATAAAGAAGCCCAAATCTGTCTTCCAGCCCGAGCACTATTCAGTGTTTGGCCCATATCTGGAGTTCTAGAAGTCAAAATGAGCTGAAGTTTTTACACAAGAAAGCTGAGACAATGTCCTACAACTTTCATGTTTTTAAGTGGCTCCAAGTTTGACCTTATCAGATAAGAGAAGATAATGATTGTCACCAAGTCAAGAGTTGGTCACCCACTCATGAATTAGTCATCAAATCAATAGTTCTCAATTTTGGCCTATAAAAGGAGGCATTTACCATGTATTTAGGCATCTTGGTTTCCAAATCAAGATCATGCTCTTGCTTTCTCTCTTTGTATTTTTTGTAATGTTTATGCTTTGCTTTTATTAATATCAAGTTTATGCCTTTCATTTCCTTTCATTTACTTAGCTAACTTTTATCTTATTTATGTTCTTATTTTGTTTATTGATTTTTCTTTCTTTCATTATGTCTAGGTTTATTATGTCAAGGTGAAAAGGTTACACTAATGGTGTAAGAATAAGTATAGTGTAAACTTAATATGGATTTTAATGTTTGATAATAACATGTTTTGTATTTCTTATCTTGTTCACTCTTTAATACTTTGCTTGTTAAATGACTAATCTTGATTTATGTTGTATAACACTTGGTACAACAAATGCTTGGCACTTTCATAGCCCATACTGTATGGTATAACCGACACATGAGCTATGAAAGGAACTTGATTTGTTGTTAACATAAGTTATAATCATGAATGCTTGTCCATTTGTTTGAGGGTGATAAGAGGTGACAACTATATATGTGATTCCATATTTCTTCATTAAAGATTCAAATGGCTTGTTGTAGAAATGTGTTCCACTATCACTTATCATGGCTCGAGGGATTCTAAATCGACTCAAAATATTTTCTTTCAAAAACTTTATCACTATTTTGTGATCATTGTTTCTACTTTGAATTGCCTCTATCCATTTTGAAACATAATCTACTGCGACTAATATGTACGAGAAACTAAATGATAGAGGAAATGGACCCATGAAATCTATACCCTAACAATCAAAGATCTTAATGACAAGAATAGGATTTAAAGGCATCATGTGATGTTTTGAAATAGATCCCAACTTTTGATAATTTTCACAAGACTTGTAGAATACATGTGAGTCTTTGAACATGGTGGGTCAGTAAAATACACTTTGTAAGATTTTTGCAGTTGTCTTTCTTGATGAGAAATGACGCCCACATACCTCAGAATGACAAAATTTAATGACACTACTTACCTCATTGTCAGGAATGCATCTTCAAAATATTTGATCAGGACAATATTTAAATAAATATAGGTTATCTTAAAAAAAGTTCTTCACTTCGTTCAAGAACTTTTTGTTTTTATCTTGGGTACTCCAATGAGCTGGCAATTGTCCTAAAACAAGAAAATTGATAATATTAGCAAACCAAGGCATTGTAGAGACAGAAAGTAAAGATTCATAAGAAAAGTAGTCATCGATTGGTGTGATGTCAGTTTTTGAATCTGTTGTCAATCTTAACAAATGATCTATGACAATATTTTCGATGTCTTTCTTATCTTTGATTGTGATATCAAATTCTTGAAGTAACAAAATCCACCGCACTAATCTAGCCTTAGAATCTTTCTTAGAAAAAAAAGATATTTCAATGATGTATGATTACTAAAAACAACAACAGGTGAACCAACAAGATAAGACCTGAATTTTTCACATGCAAATACTACTGTAAGTAATTCTTTTTTAGTGGTGGTGTAATTCATTTGAGCACTATTTAAAGTTTTACTTGCGTAGTAAATCATATAAGGTTTCTTATCATTTCTTTGTCCCAAAATAGCACCTATCGCATAATCACTAGCGTCACACATTATTTCAAAAGGTAATGACCAATCAGGAGGTTGAATGATAGGAGCACAAGTAAGTAAGTTTTTAAGTTTAACAAAGGCTTCTACACAATGTTCAGTCCATTCAAAAATATTATCCGTTATTAGAAGGTTAATTAAGGGCTTAGATATTACGCTAAAGTATGAAGAGAGAAAGAGGGGAGGAAAAGATTGATAAAGAAACTCTAAAGTGTGAAGGTTTAAAAGCCTCGCACAAGGATTTTCTTAACTTTGAGAGAAAGTAACAAACTTGAAAAAGAATGAACTAAAGGGTAGCAACCATTGTTTAAGCTTGGAAGGTATAAAACATTCATTTATCCTAGTGGATGATGTCCATGAGGCACATCTCTAGCATGTTTTTTCATATTTTATGGTGTTTTTGACAAATGATCAGAATATCATTTTTTTTCCTTGTTTAATTTGAAGTTGTCTGTTAATGTTGATGGATGTTTAAAATATGCTTGGATATTTAGATTAAATGAAATATAGTGATTTGAAAATCTAGAAGTAGGGTTATTAATATTTTTCTGGTTTGTTAGCGTGTGTTCTTGGTTTCTAAGCATGGTTTGAGTTCTAAATGTTTAAAAAGTCAATTTTGAATTGAAATTTGATATTTTTACAGGTAGTTTTAAGTTGGTAGTTTGAAATTTAGAACCTTTTACATGATTTTGATGTTTTGATATTATTTGTTAAGCTTTTTTATTCAATCATGTTTGGTTATGGTTGTGTAACTTATTAGAATGAAGAAAGTGTGTTTTATAAGTGAGAAATGCCAATTTTAGAGGCTTGATAGTGTGCTGGGTTGCTAGGCTATTTATGGGTTACTAGGCAATGTTTTCGTGTTCTTGGAAAGAATATTATCTTAGGTCCTTGATTTGAACTAATGTTGGTCCAATTCTTTGCATAGAATCCTTCAGATGACTTTATTAGTCAATAATCTAGGGTTTATTTGCATCAACAACATGCTTTTAGATGGTTTTAATCCTAAAGTTTATGCTTTAAACTAAAACTTTTTTTTGGCAAAATCATGCTAAATTATTGATTGTTGCATGATTTCCAATATGTCTATGTCCTTAGTTTGTTCGTATCTAGTATGATTTAAAATCTACATTACTAGGTTCATGTTGAATGTTCTTCAGTGTTTTGATGTTTTTTGTTTTTTTGTGTTTTGATCCATTTTGATGGAAAAAATTTGAGTTTGTGTTTTTTTTAGTTTGATTTTGTTTTAGATTTATGTTTGTTTTTTAAGTTAAATTAATGGATTTTTATTTTGTTTATAGTCGAATCAAAAGTTTAAATTCGACCTGATTTAGTCAAAATCAGGACAAATGTATCCTGTTTGGCTAGCAATGTTTTTTCTAAAGGTTTTATTTTTTTAAGGGTGTATTTGGCGAACATCCCCTAAGCTTATTTAGGAAAAAAATAGGTTTTTGTCAAACATGAGTTTTTTTTTAAAAAAAAAGTATGCTTGTTACATACGACCTGATCTTACAAAAATTACATTTTTTATCAAAAAAGAAAAAAAATATTTTAGTATTGTTTTAGAACCCTAAGTTTTCTTCTTCTTTTTCCTTTCTTTGAAAATTAATGGTCAATATTCTAATATAAATATTGGACTTACTAATAGGTTGATATTTAAATGCTAGGAGTTAGACTAGAAAATTCTCATATTTTTTTTTTAATATTCATCAATTCTATTTGAGAGTACTTTTCACCACAATATACGAGTTGTGAAAAACAGTTTCGCCTTTCAGGATAGGTGAACCTTGTCAGGGCATCTACATGTATTTTTCCTATAAGAATTTATCTGAGCATACGAGCCCATAATAAATTTGAAATGTTAGTTTTGTTCATTTGTGTAATTTTTTTTGTTTTGAGCCATAAATGGACCACCAGTTATGAATCTATAAACACATTTAAATCACATTCAGACCACATAATACAACTTACCTCAAGTAAGATGCACTAGAGGTGCTAATAAATTCCCTATCCATAATTAGTCATTTACCCTGAAATTTCAAATAAGAGTAGTCCACCTGGTTCTCCTAGTAACCCTAAACCTATTAACTAGTTGGTGACTATTTGACCTCGTTGACATCCCGTCATGCCGCACATAAGCATATTCCATAACAGCCTTAAATACAGGATCTAATGGTAGCTAGCAAAGTGGGACCATCTGTCACGAGAGAACCTAAGATAAAAAGGGTCAACAATAAAGTAGAGTTGTGAGATGAGTTGGATAAGCTGAGAATTGAGTTAAGTAATAGTAGGAGTTAGTAGAAATTCTTAGAAAACTAGGTATTGAAAAAAGAAAAGATGAAGGTCTTTTTGAACCAATAGTTAAGAAAAAAGGATGAACGGGTAATTGCGCTACTGTAAGACTGGGAACAGGGAAAGAATGACCAAGAGATGATTAGTGAGTGGTAGGATATGATAAAAAAATATGCAAAAATTATGATGGGATCCAATAGTAGTTAAAAGAAAGAGTAGCCAAGTATGATGACTTGGTAAATAAGCTTGTGATGTTGGAAAAGGAGTTAGTAACTCTGAAAAAGGCTTCAGAGGGTAGAAGACATGTTGGCAAGGAACTGATAGCTTGTTTATCATAACAAAATAAGGTTAGAGGCTAGAAAAAAAAATAGATTGGCTAATCTCATTATTGAGGAAAAAAGAAGAAGCTTAAGAGCTTAATAGCAGGCCTAAATTGATGATGAAAGGTAAGCTATAAAGGCTGCCGAATCAAACATGAGGGAGTACCACAATAGAGAAAATATTTTGAGAGAATGGGTCTTCATAATCCAATCTAAGATAGAATTCTAGGAGGAGGAATTGGAAAGGCTGAAAGAGCAATAAAAAGGATATTGAATGAGAAGAAATTCAGAGTGTTATAAAGCGGATCCAATAGTTAAAAAGGTTGTTGGCCACAAGCAATGGTGCACTATTAACACTTTGTTCCATTGCAAGATTGAGCAAATAAACATGTTGACTGATAGAGTGGCTCAAAAAGTAAATGAGTTGCAATTACAAGTAAAGGCATTTATGATCTGCAACAACATTGGCAACTATGAAAAGTATTAGAGTGAGCTTTTAGCTTTTATCATAATTCTCATTTTACTTGATTGGTTCTTGGGAGTTGCTACCTAGTATTTAATTGAGGGTTACTAGGAAACCCGAGTATACTAGTCTTTATCAAAGATTCGAGAATAAGGAACTGGTTGTGGCTAGGGAAGGTATAAGCACCCGTAGCACACCTTACCTGAAGTCATAGTTGTTAAACCCAACTCAGGGGTTAACCCGGCTAAAGAGTCAGGTCTCAGATTTTATGGGTTAACTCGAGTCAACTCATAAAACTTGGGTTATTTAAGGGGTCGGTTGGGTTAAAACATATCTACACTCTTGAAATGCTTTTTGATACAAACTTGTTTGTTTCTCTATCACTTTAACCTCCTCTTTCACTCCTTCCTTTTTGCTTTCATTTATTGCATAGTAAAAGAGCTAAGCTTTCTTTGAATCTGCCTCACCTTATTTTTTGAAAGCCTTTCCCCTAGGGCAAACACCATACATCCTGCTGCCTCGAGACAATTGGACATTACATCATAGCAGAACAACCAAATAAAAGCGGAAACCCCAACCCCTGCTGCAGCTCCTATCAAGCGAAGAAAACTTGCTTCGAGGCTCATAATCATAGCTATTATGAACGAATCTGCTTTTATTGCCTGCTATTGAATCAGATGCAAGTCTTTTGAAATGCCTTAGTAACCTCCTTCATGTCATTGTCAGCACAAAGGTTCTTTTTTTTTCTTTTCATTTTCACTGGTAAATTGTGAAGCACAGTCCTTGCTCCTTAATGCCCCCATGCTTTAAAGCTTAAAACACCACACAAACCCTCTTTTTTTTTTTTTTTTTTTTTTTTTTTTTTTTTTCATCTTTCCCCTGCAAATTTCTATGGATTTGATGATGGTAATAAAGCCTGTAGTGCTGGTACTACCTGTTACCTCTCTCTCATGAAAGTATGAGTTTGTTCCCCTTTAACCTTCGATTTCCTTCAAGTTATAGTAATCAATTATAAAGCTAGAAGGAAAAAATAAGAACCCAACGCTATCCCTTAAGATCTCTAAACCCAGATCGACTTACAATCATCTCAAGCGGACCCAACTCTAAAATGTCAGGTCTCGTTCGGGTTTGGGTCGACCCCGTCGAGTCGACTGGGTTTTGTAGGGTTGTTACACCAGCCGGTCTTTTAACAAACATGGACCGGTCCAACCACCAGGTTGATCGAGTTCTGAGTTGACTAGTAGGGCCGGTCCGAGTTTAATAACTATGCGTAGGGTAAGCTGCTTCGTGATTTGATGTGATTTCAAAATTTGAAATATTAATCAAATTCTTAAGGCTCTAATAAATTTGTTATTAAATCCCAAAATAGATATAGAAACATGTTCTTATATTTTCATGAGAAATAAACGTGATTTTATTTATCCTTGAGATATTTAACTATATTCAAATTAACATTAAATTTTTTATCTTTTTTATTTTTATAATTAAATAACATACAATTAAAAACAAACAAACACATCACATTTATTTTTACTGTAATATACTCACACACCCATGACTAAATATTACAAGATAATCAATGTTTAAACACAATCCAAACAACATATTAAACAATTTAAATTTTACAAAAAGAAAAAGTCCTGAACTAAAATCATGAACAGTGCCGGAAGTCCCAAGACACAAGAACAGTGTTGTGTAGCCTTTGGGTCCCCTGAATAGTGCCACTAGCAGCGCGTCTTCTCCACCCGCCACCCTACTGGCAAGAGAGAAAAAAAACCTGGGAAGGTGTAGATCTGGAACGACTTTCTCTGCTTTCCCCCCCTGCCGGCAGTGAGGGCCACCATCACTTGCAAAAGTAAGAAACACCAACATCAATGTTTCCAGTACTCTATCACTTTTTAGATCTATTATTTTTTGTCTGTTTTTATTTTCGAATCTTTCCTTCTATAGATGATAGATCTGGAAGTTGTGGGAGGAGTTGACATGACTAAAAGATTGATGTCTTCTCCCAAGTGTAGGAGTGTCGAAGTAATAAATAACCCAGCAAGACTAGGGTCGAACCACAAGGAGGTTAATTGTACAAATTATAAACAATAATAATAACAATAACAATAACAATAATAATAATAATAATAATAATAATAATAGTAGTAGTAGTAGTAGTAGTAGTAGTAGTAGTAGTAGTAGTAGTAGTAGTAGTAATAATAATAATAATAATAATAATAATAAAGAAAGAAAGAGAAGAAGAAGAAGAAGATGAGAACTTGGAGATGAAATATTAATGTAAGGATTAAACGATGATAATAACAAATGTCAAGGTTAGAGAATCCACTAATGGTATGTCAAACAAGTATAGTATAAACTCTTATTATTCAATTGGAAACCACACACAAAGAAGGTTCCAATCAGATTATATATTGTTAACATGATTATATTAGTCATCTTATTCGATTAATGCTAATACTTGTAAATCTCGTCAAGCATCCATGATTATAACTTATGTTAACAACAAATCAAGTTCCTTTCATAGCTCAGGTGTCGGTTATACCATACAGTATGAGCTATAAAAGTGCCAAGCATTTGTTGTACCAAGTGTTATACAACATAAATCTAGATTAGTCATTTAACAAGCAAAGTATTAAAGAGTGAACAAGATAACAAATACAAAACATGTTAGTATCAAACATTAAAGTTCATATTAAGTTTACACTATACTTATTATTACACCATTAGTGTAACCTTTTCACCTTGACATAATAAACTTAGCTAAACATAATAAAAGAAAGAAAAATAAATAAACAAAATAAGAACATAAATAAGAAAAGAGTTAACTAAGTAAAGGAAAGGAAATGAAAGGCATAAACTTGATATTAATGAAAGCAAAGCATAAACATTACAAAAAATACAAAGAGAGAAAGCAAGAGCATGATCTTGATCTGGAAACCAAGATGTCTAAATGCATGGAAAATGCCTCCTTTTATAGGCCAAAATTGGAAACTATTGATTTGATGACTAATTGATGAGTGGGTGACCAACTCTTGACTTGGTTGACCAACTCTTGACTTGGTGACCACCTCTTGACTTGGTGACAATCAGATTCGGACTTCTTTGTTGTTGCTACAATTTGAACTTGAAAATGGCCTTTTTAAATCTTGGGCTCCATATGAAAGTTGTAGGCCTATGTCTTACCTTTCCATCCATATAAAGTAGATCTAAATCTGAGATCTACAACTCCAGATATGACCCAATTACCAAATAGTATTCTGGTTTAGATTGCACCGACATCTCTTTTCTAAGTTTGACCATCTCTTTATCCTTTCAATTTCAGTTCTTAAATTCATCAATCAATCCTTTTATTTATATGATAGACCTACATTTAAAATGAACATTTACCACAAATTAAAGGTATCTTATATTATTAGATATATTATTATAAAACATGCTTTAGTTAAGGAGTTATTGATACGTCAAGTGCAAAATGATGACATAAAACCTTAATAAAAAATGCACTTTTAAGTACTAATCACACCCCCCAACCAGCTTATTACTAGTCTCTAGTAATCAAAGCGTTAAAATAGAAAAACAATTTGCAAATTCCACAAAGCAAGGTATTCATCATTCAACTTCCATTAATCTATCTAGATAAACAAACTCTCCTTAAATTTATATATCTGCTCAATACCTCTTAACAAGATATTAATAAACCTTTCTTTTGTGCTCAATATATCAACACATAATTATAGGGCTTTTTCTAGAAGAAAACAAAATTTTTGTTCTAATGTTTAAGGTTAACTTCCTTGGGTTGAGATTATTTTTTTTCTTCTTTTATTTATTTATTTTTTAATATATATACATATAACTTAAAACACCATGCATCTTTAACCCATGTAACGAGCTTTCGGCTAATGACTCCCAGAGCAGTTGGTCTTAGGGCATTAGGTGTTGAAACACCCTTACGAGCTTAGTAACTCGGGTCGCAGATACTGATATGTAGATAGTGCAATGTTTGATTCCCTTAAGCTTTTCTCCTCAACCCATGTAGCAAGCGTTGGGCCAAGGTATTTAGGGTATTAGGTGTTAAAGCACCCCTTCAGGCTTAATTGCTTAGGTTAGGGAGGCTATGAAACCAAACTTATCTATATTTTTATTATCATCATTTTTTTGCTCATTTTTTTTGTTTTTTTGTTTTTTTTGTTTTTTAAATTATATATTATCCCTTTTCCTTAGTTGTTAACTTTAACAAAAGAACATAAATAATGTAATAATTCAATGTGCAACCCAAAATCATATGTTAGTGTGTGTGTGTGTGTAAATTAAGGTTTAAGAATACATGTTAAATGAGTATATGAGCAGAATTACATGATAGTAATGTGAGAGTTTGTAAACCTGAATATTTCAAGAAGTATTATGATAGACCTTTTTAAGAATGGTTACTAAGATGCGTCTCAAGAGTCATAAAAAGATCTCCTTTACTCTGCCATCATAGTAACAACAATTTTGCACATGCTTTATGAAATAGAAAACACATTTAGTTTTTTTTAGCTACTACCCTCTCCCCCCAACCAAAACGAGACATCGTCCTCAATATTCTAAGGTAGAAAGATAGAGTATAGAAGATATCACCTGAAATAACAAACACTGACAAACCTGAAACACACTAAAATAAAAATAAAAAACAATAAAACATAATAATAAAACCAAAAGACATAAAGATTCACAAATAAAGGCTTAAATCTAATTTAAGCTTTTTACGACTTTCCTTAGATGACCAATTTATGCGACTCATGGAGGGATCAATCATAGGAATGAAAGATTGTAGTTGGTCAATCAATTGTTCAGCAGTAGCAGTAGAGATTATGATTTGTCGTGTAGAAGATGTTAGAAATTCCTGTTCCACAGCATGATCAAGAAAAGACAACAACTTATCATAATAACCATTAACATTTAACAAACCTATAGGTTTATGGTGAATGTGAAGTTGGGCCCAAGAGGAAATATGGAAGATCTCTTCCAATGTGCCTAGACCACCTAGTAAAGCAATGAAGGCATCATCATGGTTAAACATTGCATTCATTCGAGCCGACATTGTGGAAACCTGAAGTTCCTCTCCAATTGTTTTTCCAATGATGTCCACTTGTGCTAAAGCTTCGGGGACGACCCCTAAAACTTGACTACCTCCTAAAAATACAGCTATTGACACACCTCCTATTAATCCCAGACTGCCTCCCCCATACACTAAATGAATCTTTCTCTCAGCTAGCACCTGACCAAGATGATTTGCTGATTCTAAAAACTCCTTTTCTTTCCCAGGACTAGATCCACCGAAAACACAAATACTTTTTATTTGATGACTTGAGGAACTTGCCATTTCTACACACTTCTATATTTGATGAATGTATGGGTTGAGTGGAAATGAAGGGAAGGAAAAGAGGATTTTATAGATGAGAAATTAAAAGGGCAATCATACCACCTATGTGTAGGCCAACTGGAGTCTCACACACACACTCTCTCTTTTTATTTATTTATTTATTTATTTTTGAAAAAACATGTGTATGTACAGGTAGTTGTGATTGTGGCTCATATCTTCCCTTGGTTTTATGTCCAAGAACGGCTTAAACGCCCTATATGGGTCGGGGATAGGCTTCCCATTCAGTTTTCTTAAAAACTGGCAAACATGGTCTTTTTTAGTCAGATTCTCAAGACTAAGTCGATCATGTTCTTTATGAAAATGGAGCCATAAATCATGAATTACACGATGCACATCTCCACTAGGATGCATCTCAAGAGTTAATAGAAGATTATCTAAAGACTCCTTACTCAGGCCATCCTTAATGAACTATATTTTATCTTCACGATTTATAGATGTCATTCCTAAAGAACGATATTATGCATTACAAGTCCATCTGGCACATCGATGACAGACTTTCAATCATTCTGCTCGACGTTTCTTTGCAAAAGTGCTTTTACCTGTTCTAGGCATATGTGAAATGAAGGAATTAGAGGACTCACTTGATAATCGGACCTTTGCTTCAATCAACCAGCGAATATCTTTAGGAATTCCATGATTCATTAACAATCTCAATCTTGTACATCTAGCACGATAAATTTTTGTAATCGCATTCTGAGGCAGAGTGGGAAAATACTTTTTCAATTTTTCAAGATTAGTGTCCATTTTCAAATGAGAATTGGAAGAGAGATTTATAGAATTGCACAAATATATACACAGATATCAGTTATTATGAGAAACTGAAAGAACCAACTTAAGTCACGGAGTACCGTTGTCCGCCATTTGACTAGGGTGAGAGAAGCTAGCAAAAATCACTCAAAAAGAAACACAAAAATAATATAAAAGAAAAAAAAAACAATCTTTATATACAGGATCACCCAATTCAATAGAGTCATTTTCAACTGAAAAGTTATCAAAGTAAACTTTTAAACGATGTCCATTTACCTTGAAAACATGTGACGTTTTGAAATTGATCCCAACTTTTGACAATTTTCATAAGACTTACAGAATGCACGTGAGTCTTTGAACATGGTGAGCCAGTAAAATCCACTTTGTAAGATTTTTACAGTTGTCTTTCTTGATGAGAAATAGCCCCCACATGCCTCAAAATGACAAAATTTAATGACACTACTTACCTCATTGTCAGGAATGCATCTTTGAAATATTTGAATAAATAAGGGTCATCCCAATAAAAGTTCTTCACTTTGTTCAAGAACTTTCTTTTATCTTGGGTACTCCAATGAGCTGGCAATTGTCCTAAAACAAGAAAATTGACAATATTAGCAAACCAAGGCATTGTAGAGACAGAAATTCAAGATTCATCGGGAGAATAATCATTGATTGGTGTGATGTCAGTTTTCGAATGTGTTGTCAATCTTGACAAGTGATCTGCGACAACATTTTCGCTGCCTTTCTTTTTTTTGATAATGATATCAAATTCTTGAAGTAACAAAATCCAACGCACCAATCTAGCCTTAGAATCTTTCTTAGAAAGAAGATATTTCAATGCTGCATGATCACTAAAAACAATAACAGGTGAGCCAACAAGATAAGACTTGAATTTTTCACATGCAAATACTACTGCAAGTAATTCTTTTTCAGTAATGGTATAATTCATTTGAGCACTATTTAAAGTTTTACTTGCATAGTAAATCACATAAGGTTTCTTATCTTTTCTTTGTCCCAAAACAACACTTACGGCATAATCACTAGCATCACACATTATTTCAAAAGGTAATGACCAATCAGGAGGTTGAATGATAGGAGCACAAGTAAGCAAGTTTTTAAGTTTAACAAAGGCTTTTTCACAATGTTCAGTCCATTAAAAAAATATTATCCTTTGTTAGAAGGTTACTTAAGGGCTTAGATATTACGCTAAAAACTTTGATGAACCTTCTATAAAAACCAGCATGTCCTAGGAATGATTTAACATCTTTAATAGATTTTGGTGTTGGCAAGTTCGCAACTAACTCGATTTTAGATTTGTCAACCTTAATTCCTTTTGATGAAACAATGTGACCAAGTACAATGTCGTTTGTTACCATAAAGTGACATTTCTCCCAATTGTTATCATACCTTCTATAAAAATGATCTTTTCTAGTCATTGAATTAAGTTTCCTATAGTTAATGCACATGCACCAACCAGTAACAATTCTAGTGGGAATTAACTCATTGTTCTCATTTGTTATCATAGTGACTCCAAATTTCTTGGGTACAACTTGGGTAGGACTTACCTATTTGCTGTTAGAAATAGGATAAATGATTTTATTATCTAGAAGCTTAATGACTTCATTTTTCACTACTTCTTTCATATTAGGATTTAGCCTTCATTGCATTTCCCTAGAGGGTTTAGCATTTTCCTCCAGATAAATTCTTTGTGTACAAATCAAAGGACTAATTCCTTTTATGTTAGCTATGGTCCATCCTAATGCATTTTTGTGCATTTTCAGAGTTTGTAATAACTTACCTTCTTGAAGTGCATTAAGTTTGAAAGAGATTATTACCGAAAAAGTTTCATTTTCTCCCAAAAATGAGTATTTGAGATTGAATGGCAACGACTTCAAATCAGGTTTGGGTGGTTGATCACATGAAGGTATGGACTTAATTAATCCTAGTGGAAATTCTTCAATTTATGGTCTCCAATTACTTGCCTTTGATTCTTCCTGAAAATAAATCATTTTCAAATCATTAGATTCATCAATCTCAATTTCACTAGAAGGGGTTGGAAATTGATCATGAATTAATTTTTCAGTAAAGTCCACTTTTTATAAATCATTATCATCTCCAGGTTGCTTGCAAATATTGAAAATATTCATCTCCAATGTCATGTTTCCAAATGATAGCTTCATCAGTCTATTTCTACAATTAATCAATGCATTAGAAGTTGTAAGAAACGGACGTCCTAAAATAACAAGAAATGAATTACATACTTCAACATGTTGTGTGTCCAAGACAATAAAATCCACAGGATAAATGAATTTATCGACTTATACTAGCATATCTTCAATTATTCCTCTAGGTACTTTTACAAATCTATCGGCAAGTAAAAGAGTTATAGAAGTTGGTTTTAACTCACCTAGATTGAGACTCTGAAAAACTGAATATAGAAGTAAATTCACACTAGCTCTCAGATCAAGGCTCTTTCAATTTTATATTCTTCAATAAAACAAGAAATTGTAGGACAACTAGGGTCTTTATATTTCAAAGCATTATTGTTCTGAAGAATGACACTTACTTGTTCGGCTAAAAAGGCTTTCTTTTTCACATTCAGTTTCCTCTTCACCGTGCATAGATCTTTCAAAAATTTAGCAAAGGAAGGAACATGTTTAATAGCATCCAGCAAAGGTATATTGATTCTTACCTGTTTGAAAAATTTCAGAGTTGTGATTGACTTTTCTTTGTTTGGTCATAGCTTGGGGAAATTGAAGTACTGACGGGAAATCAGTCGTTTCTTTGCAATTTTCAGATTCAATCACTTCCTTACCCTTAGAGATTGACTCATCATCTTTCTCACAAGGTTCAAGAGTGGGTTTTTCAATAACCTTACTACTGCGAAGAGTAGTGACTGATTTGACTTGATCTATGTGTTGGCTTCCGGAACTACTTGCATTTGCATTGTATTGCCCCTTGGAATTTTGTTGTGGTTGAGATGGAAACTTACCTTTCTCTTGGAAACTAAGAGCAGATGTCAATTTTGCAAGAGTATCTTTAAAATCTATCATGTTTTGAGCAAGTTGAGTATTGATTGTCTCTTACTTTTCAATGAATGCATTCAATATTTCCTCAAGATTTGTTCTAGGAGGTGGAGCATAAGGAGGTGCATATCCATGAGAATTTTGGAAATTATGGTGTGCTTGAAACGGTGGTTGAGAAGTTTGTATATTGTTATTATCACTCTTCTAACTTAAATTTAGATGATTTCTCTAACCAGGGTTGTATGTTTGGGAGTATAGGTTGTGGTTGGCCCTTTAGAAATTGTTTAAAGCATGAGCTTGTTCATAGAGACATTCCTTAAAAGAAGGCAATGTTGGACAAGAATTGGTTGAGTGTTCATTTGTTTCACATATTTGACGCACAATATTTTCAACATATTTTAACTGACCACTCTTTTTCAATTCTAGTGCCTCGACTTTCCTAGCTAAAGATGCAAACTTGGCTTGGAGGTCATGATCTTCCCTAAGGTTGTACATACCTCCACTAGATGTATGAGATTGAGTTTTACTCGATGCCTCATAAGTACCTGCAGTGTCCCAATTTTGAGCATTTTCAGCTAACAAATCCAAGAACTCCATTACTTCATCAGGGTCTTTATCTTCAAAAGTTTCATTGCACATCACTTCAACCATTTACCTATCTCTAGGTGTTAACCCTTCATAAAAATGTGAAACCAATCTCCATGTTTCAAAACCATGATGAGGGCAAGTATTAAGCAAGTCTCGATGTTTATCCCAACATTGGTAAAATGTTTCTCCTGGTTTTTGAGTGAAAGTGGTGATTTGTCTTTTGAAAGAGTTTGTTCTGTGAGATGGAAAAAACTTTTTTAAAAACTATTGTTGCATTTCATCCCAAGCACGAATGAATCCTGGTTTTAAATTTTATAGCCATGTTTTAGCTTTATCTTTTAATGAAAAAGAAAAAAGCTTTAATCGGATGGTGTTCATGCTACAATTTGAATCATTATATGTGTTACAAACCTCCTCAAATTCCCTTAAGTGCAAGTATGGATTTTCCAATTCTAAACTATGAAAAGAAGGTAAAAGTTGAATAAAACCTTGTTTAAAATAAAAATGAGATGCATCGGGAGGAAAAACTATGCATGATGGTGCACTTGTTCTTGTGGGATTCATGTGGTCTCTAAGTGTTCTAGCACGGTTATTCTCATTATTCTCATTATGAAGTGATTGATTATCTTCTTCGGCCATATTTTCTGAAAATAATGAGGATACCCTACAAAGTTTACCACTTAATGTACGTGACCACACTCTCATGCACGTGTAGGAATAGAATAAAAGAAAGAAGAAAATAAAAGAAGAAGAAATAAGAACAAAAAAGCAAAGTTATATACAAGAAAAGTGAAAAGTGAAAAGAGAAAATAAAATAAATACTATAATTTGTACAAGAATTTACCTCCCCGGCAACGACATCAAAAACTTGACACGACTAAAAGATTGATGTCTTCTCCCAAGTGTAGGAGTGTCGAAGTAATCAATAACCCAGCAAGACCGGGGTCGAACCATAGGGAGGTTAATTGTACAAATTATAAACAACAACAATAGCAATAATAACAATAACAATACTACTACTACTACTACTACTACTAGTAGTAGTAATAATAATAATAATAATAAAGAAAAAGGAGAAGAAGAAGAAGAAGATGATGAGAACTTGGAGATGTAATATTAATGTAAGGATTAAATGATGATAATAACAAATGTCAAGGTTAGAGGATCCACTAATGGTATGTCAAACAAGTATAGTATAAACTCTTATTATTCAATTGGAAACCACACACAAAGAAGGTTCCAATCAGATTATATATTGTTAACAAAGGAGGTTCCAATCAGATTATAGATTGTTAATATGATTACATTAGTCATCTTATTCGATTAATGCTAATACTTGTAAATCTCGTCAAACATTCATGATTATAACTTATGTTAACAACAAATCAAGTTCCTTCCATAGCTCAGGTGTCGGTTATAGCATACAGTATGAACTATGAAAGTGCCAAGCATTTGTTGTACCAAGTGTTATACAACATAAATCAAGATTACTCATTTAACAAGCAAAATATTAAAGAGTGAACAAGATAACAAATACAAAACATGTTAGTATCAAACATTAAGGTCCATGTTGAGTTTATACTATATTTATTCTTACACCATTAGTGTAACCTTTTCACCTTGACATAATAAACTTAGCTAAACATAATAAAAGAAAGAAAAATAAATAAACAAAATAAGAATATAAATAAGATAAGAGTTAACTAAGTAAATTAAAGGAAATGAAAGGTATAAACTTGATATTAATGAAAGCAAAGCATAAACATTACAAAAAATACAAAGAGAGAAAGCAAGAGCATGATCTTGATCTGGAAACCAAGATGTCTAAATGCATGGAAAATGCCTCCTTTTATAGGCCAAAATTGGAAACTATTGATTTGATGACTAATTGATGAGTGGGTGACTAACTTTTGACTTGGTGACAATCCTTATCTTCTCTTGTCTGCCCAAAACATCATTGATAACGTCAAAATTGGAGCCACTTGAAAAATGAAAGTTGTATGAAATTGTCTCAGCTTTCTTGTGTAAAACATTCAGCTTATTTGGAATTTTAGAACTCCAGATATAAGCCAAACACTGAACAGTGCTCAGGATAGAAGACAAATTCAAACTTCTTTGTTGTTGCTACAATTTGGACTTGAAAATGGCCTTTTTAGATCTTGGGCTCCATATAAAAGTTGTAGGCCTATGTCTTACCTTTCCATCTATATAAAGTAGACCTAAATCTGAGATCTACAACTCCAGATATGATCCAATTATCGAACAGTGTTCCAGTTTGGATTGCACCGACATCTCTTTTCTAAGTTTGGCCATCTCTTTGTCCTTTCAATTTCAGTTCTTAAATTCATCAATCAATCCCTTTATTTATGTGATAGGCCTGCATTTAAAATGAACATTTACCATAACTTAAAGGTATCTTATATTATTAGATATATTATTATAAAACATGTTTTAGTTAAGGAGTTATTAATATTTCAAATGCAAAATGATGACATAAAACCTTGATAAAAAATGCACTTTTAAGTACTAATGAGGAGTGCTGGAGATCGGAGGTGGATAGATTTGGGATCTGTGGGTGCTTCTGTGTCAGGCTGCTATTGGAGGCTCCGATTTGGTCTAGGCAAGCTGGCCTATTGGCTGTGAAGATCAGCTGTTGTTATGGTGAGGTCTATTCGATGGAGACCTATGAGGGCTGGGGGCTGTGGTTGGCCCGAAGAGGGAGACCGTGGCTGAGGCGAAGACGGGAGCAGCTAAAGAATACAGTGGAGGCTACTGTTGTGTTCAATCTAGAGATGAAAGGAGCGGTGGTCGGCCGACTTGCTTTTGATAGAGGGCTGATTAGTACTTAAAAGTGCATTAGGGCAAGAAGGCCATGGTCGGCCTTTAGTTCTGGGAGAGCCGAGAGAGGGAGACTCCTTGTAGATTAGTTAAGTTTAGGGTGTTTCCCCCCTTTTCAAAATCCTCTGAATTCTCTCCACTCCCACCTCCTAAAAATTTTTCTTATCTTTTTTTACATGTGTTGTGACCTTTATTTATAGGCATAGTGGCTTGGTCCCTAAAACACATTATTCCTTCAACTTCTTTATTTTTATCAATTTTGATTATTTTTTTTGTATTTTTGAAAGTGAGCAATATTAATGTCGACTCAATAAGCAAAATCAGTGATTATAAAATTAACGCGTTAAAAGTTGAACGCATGCAAAATACCTTTGAAAATTTAAATTCTTCTAAGATGATGTTGAAAATGCTAAAAATAATGAAAATATATCAAAAATACATTTTTTGGGGTTTTCATGGCCTTTTTTCTATTTTTTAAAAAAAATTATCAAAAACATCGGTAAAAAATTGGGTAGCAGCAGATGCCCCCTCTTTACAATACTTACGAAGCACAACATTCTCAATGTTTTGCATAGTAAGCTTTATAAAGAAAACTTATGGTTTTCCTAGCTTGCTAAGTGATCCACTCATCTTAGAACTTTGTCTTTCTCTCTCTCTCTCTCTCTCTCTTTTCTATTCCTTGTGGGTTAACCTGAGATCCTATTTGGCGATCTCTTTTAACCAGAATTAAAATCAGTGTGTAGCTTAATCAACCTGACGATCTATATTTTACGGAATGCATGTGACTCCTTGAATATGGTGGGCCAGTAAAATCCACTTTGTAAGATTTCTACAATCCTTTTTTTTTTTACGAGAAATGATCCCCACGTGCCTTAGAGTGACAAAATTTAATGAAATTACTTACCTCATTATTGGAAAGCAGCTTTGAAATATTTGATCAGGACGATAATTGAATAAGTAAGGGTCATCCCAATAAAAGTTTTGCACCTTGCCCAAAAATTTTCTTTTGTCTTCGGTACTCCAGTGAGCTGGCAAAAATCCTGAAGCAAGAAAATCGATATTTTTAGCAAACCAAGACATTGAACTAAGAGAAAATAGAGATTCATCAGGAAATTAATAATTGATTGGTGTGATGTCGGGTGTCGAATCTGTTGTCACTTTTGATAAAAGATCCGCATCAACATTTTCGGTGCCTTTTTCATCAT